>NC_134573.1:142491852-142759352 GCF_050947875.1 Dermacentor variabilis
AAACATGAAAAACAATTTCATCATCTGTCTCAAATAAATCAGCAGGAAATGAAAGAAAACGAGCTTGAATACAACTGAGGATCACAAATTTGGCTGCTCAATACCCATTGCCCCACAAAACAATAATCGGCTCCTCAATACTTCTTGACAAGTTCCGTTATATGTATAACCTGGTGTTATGTGTATGACACTAGGTGTTTCACGTAACTTCAGCTAAACTTTTAAAAAAGAGGTAGGTACATCTCTTGGCAAATAAGAGTAATGCCATAACAGTCACAGTCTTGAGTTACTCAGACTACCTTCAGGCAGTAATGAGTTAGATGATTAGTTATGTATACCTAATTATGCAAAATTTAAGTTGTACATGTATATGTTTTATGGCGTAAGTTATTTTGGGCATAACTTGTCAAGTGCAGAGCTGCAGTTACAGCTCCAATGAAGCTGCTTTCACAACACTATCTTTTACATAACCATTTTTTTCGCGATCAATTCATTTGCTATTGCTATTGTGTTAGGAGTTGTCCACTTTCATTTCTTTCTTGTCTAAGTCTCTCATGATAAAATATACTTCATGCATTAAGTTCTTGAAGGACAATACAACATAACAAGCCTAACGAGGACAGGTGACACATCACCCAAAATAACTTTAAGCAACAACGGGAAATATTATAAACAATTCTGGTTCCAAGAGTTTCTCAAATAATTGCTGTGCATTGACCAGGTACAAAGAAAAACACAAACCGCAATGCTTACTAGTAGGCTGTGCTGGCGTCTTTTTCTTTGCCTCTTCTGACGTTCCAGAGTTCCCCTACACACAAAAGACGTAAATAATAATTGTAATAAAAGAAATACATAGATAAGAAGTCAGGACCCAGCCGAATGCCTATTTTATAACTGAAGTATAGCGCTAAGTGTGGGATGAAAAAGTTTCTGCAGTTACCAAGTTGTGTGAGGTGGGGGGGGGGGGGGGTTACAGACAAATTGTTGGGGTTTTAAATACCGCAGCTGCAATGACAAGAGAAACACTTAACAATTCTGGTTCCATGGAGATTTAATTCATAGTACCACAAGGTTTGTACCAGCTCTCACAGAAAAAAATTCCAGTCAGCAAGCCCCCGACCCACCAGACCACTCCAGCTCAATTTGCCCGTGGCGCAACAGAAAAAGGCAGGCCTTTTTGGAATGTGCTGCAGTGCTCTCCGCAAAGATGTTACTGGATGGGAATGGCTTGACAGAGACAGAAACACACACACACGAAATCCAGTAAGGTTAAGGTTAGTCGACATCAAAATTCAAGGATTTTTAAGTACTTCCAAGGACTTGAAAATGACACTTTTACATTCAAAGGTTTCAATAGCCACTACGATTACAGTGCATCACCACTTGTTACGAGGGGTGCTGTAGTCGAGGGTCACACACACACGCACACGCACGCACACACGTACGCACGCACGCACATGCGGGCACACACACACACAAATCGAGTAAGGTTAGTCGAAATCAAAATTCAAGGGTTTTTAGGGACTTGAAAATGGGTGCTGTAGTCAAGGGTCTTGGATTGATTTTGACCACACGGGGAGCTGTGGTCAGGTGACTAAATGTGACTGTCAAACCTTGATAATGAACGCACTGGCAAATGTGCATTTACAGCGGAAAGAAAAAAGAATTACAACTGGCAAGTTATGTAGAATTTTGAACAAGACTACCTTCACATACCATAGTAACAACTCTTCCCCTCTGAAAGCTGAAAGTCCCATCTTAAACACAACAAAAACATGCCATTCATAAGTGTCATTTGCAGGCTAAGGGACATGTTTCAGTAGCAAAGTAAAGCAGCAGGTATATGGAACACTTTATCACTGCTGCTGCTGACGGGCTTGCAAAACACACAGAAGGGACGGCCCCTCAAAAATAAGCATAAATGTTCCTTTGCACCACATAAAGAAAGCTAAGCGAAGGCACTCAGTATAAGTAATCCTTGCTGTCTTGATTAAGCTCAAGAGGGAATCATCATTAGTGTATCTTATGTCCAGAGTAGGACGAAAGCCTCTCCCGGCGATCTCAAATTACCCCCCTCTAACGTCGGCTGACACCAACTTATGCCAGAAAATTTCCGAGTTTCATCACGACGCCTAGTACCCTGAAGCCCCCAACTGGGCTTCCCTTTTCTTGTTTGATACCCATTCTGTAATGCTAATACACCAGCTGTTACCCACGCTATGCAACAAGGCTTGGAAACAAGACAAACACTGGCTGGCTAGCTATTCTTACCTTGTAAAAAGGGTTCAGCCTCCCAAAAGCCTTGCTCAGCGTGCCCGAGATAAAGCCGCTGCCCTCACTGCCACTTGAGGTTCCTTCCTTGGACTGGTCTGTGTCATGAGTCATGAGAGAGTGTAAGGACCTCCCGAAAAACCTTGATGATCAGAACTCGATCAAAAATCACGCAGTACACGTCAGATAACACTGTACAAGATCTCATAAGTGGCATTTGAGATTATAGTACTAGTTGCTGAACTAAACACGGATTAGCGTTGAAAGCTTAATTAGAGAAAGCACTCGTCTTACTGATTAAGAGGTTTGGCAGAAAACAATCCTGCATGGTTGTTCAGCAGTATGCTTCAGGCCCATTTGCATTGACTTCAGCTTACTTATACGGTAATTAAGCAGCCCAGGTGTAACGTCTCGCGACAGAAAAATGCACAAAGCAGGGTCTTCCGAAAGACAGTTTCAGCGGACAGCCCATTCTTTGGTTTCAATGAGCACTGAAAACGATGCGTGCTTACTTTTGCTTCCAGAACTTGCTTCTTTCTTGCTTGGTTTCACATGGACCTGTGCGACATCATCAGGAACACTCTGCTTCTCCAGCTGGAAAAAGCCAAAGGCGACACCAAGTAAACCAACTAAACCAATACCAAGTAAACCAATCTTGAAAAGTAACTCAAATTCCTATTCTGCCATGTCATATTTTGATCTCAGAACCATGCTTTTCTACTTCCCTCTTACCCCAGCATAAGGGAGCAAAATGAATTTTTTTCATTTTGGTTAACTTCTGTGCCTTTCTCCTTTCTCTCTCTCCGAGAACCAGATTCCATTCCCTTTTCGTGCACACAGGCCAGCACACAGTCCAGCTCAAGTGCAATAAATCATGGAGCATGGCATTCAAGCAAAGGCACTACATTCCACGTCATTTTAGCCTTTACAGGTAGGTGCACATGATGCTGACATCTCATTCAGACAGGCATAGACGTGTCTGCAAAAATAGCGATCGATTTTAATGTCTTAAACTAACATCTATGCTAGGCGTGGAGGTCTTTGGTGCCTTTTAGTTGGAGAACCATTTATACATGCAGACCTGCCAGTCTTAGAGTTTAAAAAACACTATTGTGCAATGCAAACAATATAAAATGCGATAAAAAAATAATAAAAATCATTTCACTATTTAATATGCTTGTTGTTCATTACAGATTCGCAGACTATGTTCTGTAGGGATGTTGTAAACAGGACGCCCTGTACTGTACCTGATGTCCCACGTAACTTGAGCCAAACATTAAAAGTATGCAAATGCCAAGTAGCTGGACAGAACCAAGGTAATGTTGCTTGCCATCGCTTGGAGATACTCAGAATATTATTATTATTTTTTTGAATTACAGCTAATTACATATTTGTTCTTAATTAATCAACTTCTCAAATATTCTAGTTAGGTAGATGAAAAGTGTCAATGAGAAAATTGTAGAGCAACATGAAAAACTCTGGATACAGCTTTCTGTTGCTCAATGTGTGCTACATAAAAGTGTTTTCCCAACCATGAAATAAGCCCATGAATACACGAAAAACTGCCACGCGACTGGCTATTCAAGGCACTTTGTATGTATTTGCGAGCTTCTCTCATGCTTGGAAAAACACTTTTATGTAGCATTAGGCAACAGAAAGTCGTAGCGCCAGTTTTTCATGTTGCTATACAATATTCTCATTGACATCTTTGATCTAATAATAATATCTAAGAAGTTGATTAATTAAGACTAATTGTGTAATTAGGTGGAATGCAAAACATAATCTGAGTATCTCCAAGCAACGGCAAACAACATTAGCTTGGCTCTGTCCGGCTATGTGGCATTTGCATGTTTTTAAAGTTTGGCTCAAGTTACGTGGAACACCCTATATAGTCACAGCAACAATTATCTGTGTCACAAAGAAGCATAATATGGCAAATCAGTTCTGCGGAAGCCTGCAAGGTGGAGGAAAGTACATGAAAGGGAAAAATCCTTCTGAGAAACCCATACAGGTTTCTTTTGTAGCTTCGTGCTACAATATGGGGGTATGCCAATTTTTCCCTTTTACAGACAAACAGAACTGTGTATGAAGTTTAATAAGGCAATATTCACGTAACAACTGCAGAAGATTTGGCTTCAGTTTTACATTGGTTCTGTCAGTTGATGTTGCTGCCACACGTGTGTATGCCCGTATAATAAATGGGTCCAAAAAATTTGGCCTTAAAATATTACTCAGTGACTGTGTTTCTAGCTACTTTGAAGTTGTTCCAGCCTAAGCCTAAACTGTATTGAAATTAAAAATTTTAAAACATTTGTGTTAACACAACAATCATAAATGAGCTGGGAGTCATCACAGAGGCCAGATTTTTAGGCGCTAAAAATGCAGGATTTAGGAACATAAAACGGGCACCAAATGTCTCATTTTAGGAACCATGGGGGGTGAAATAGGCACTACAAATTGTTCACAAACTGCAACTTGTTTTCTGTATTGAATGATTATTGACAATTTTTATGGTAAAAAAACAGAAGTAACGTCCACTTACGACACATCAACTTAACTGTGCAAGCCATCAATTCCCAAGTGCTGGCTGGGCACTCGAGAAGCCGCACTTTTGTCAACCCGCATGTTTAATATATCTGTTCGGACTCAATGAGCAGACAGTGCACAACTGATAGCCAAACTTTCCTACTTACAATGACGCATCAAGTGGTGCAAGCATGAAAAACACAAAATATGTCAGAAAGCGGCCAAATGGTTAATGACAGAAGCTAGACCTTGTGCTCCATGAATTGAAGTCAACAAATGTTCCAGTAAGAAATGAAGTATCAAACACTGTACGTTTAGAAATCTATTAGGAACCTATCACAGTAAGAAATTTTTATCGTCTATAGGTTTTGAAGTTCAAGAATGTGCCTCTTCTCATTCACAATAAGCTTCTACAGGGTGAAAACAAGCACATAATTTCGGCAGAGGTGAATGGAGCGTTTTTCCTATTTCCATATTTTTGAGGGCATCACGCTCTCGTCCTTCTTTATGCACAACTGAAATTTTGCACGAGCTTTTTCGACAGCTGCTGCAACACACATAGGATGCATTAAACTTGTGTTATGGCGCGGTAACTTTGTCAAGTTTCATAAACAAAACTCTTCAGCAAGTGCATTTTTCTATGTAGTTATGCCTTTATTCCTCGCAGTTTTCAACGCACGTTGGAGCACAGCAGCGCGTATCCCTTCCACAAACTTACTTAAATAAGCAGAGTGGGGCAAACAGCAGAGCTTACTGCTTTAAGTGAACCACTATAGGCTGGTCTTCTCTGCAGAACCACGAAAGAGAAGAGCCACGAAAAAATAGCGTCGCGTGACTATACAGTCCGTAATGCTCACAGAGAACTTTGCAAGCATCCGCTCAAGATACACACAGCGCAATCTACAGTTGCTACTCTTTCCAAGCTACAGCCAACAGTATACATTTCTCAGCAGGCTGTGCGTTTTTCTCTCTAAATCTTTGCCGTCAGTGTAACATGCAAAGTAGCGTCCACTGGCGAAGGAACATATCTTTTGTGATTTTTTTTTTTCTCAGCCCGTGCTGACTAGTGTCGGGCAGATGGTGAGAGACCCTCAAAAGATCAGTAAACGTTACAACGCAAGTTCTTATTTGCCGGATCACAATGCCAAGTACGCAGCAGCATCTGCCAATGCTGCTAGGTCTTGTGGCAAAAAGAATGTGCTTCTGAAAAATGAGCTCCTCAAAAAGGCATATTAAGGATATAAGAGCAAAAATAGGCAAATGTAGGCACAAAAGAGTGGAATAGGTATTAATAGACACAAAAGACCAAGATAGGCATTTATAGGCACTATAGAATGAGTGCTAAATGACTTCTTGACCCACATTTCATGCTCCTACCACAAAAGGGTGCAGACGCATGGAAATAAATAGGCGTTTGCCTACAATGGTCTTTAGCTATCACAGTTCTGTTACAATCTCAAAGAAAGTTCACTTGTTGCAAGCTTACCTTGCAGCCGGCACCATCTGAGGAATCTGAAATGAAAAAGAAAAATGTAGGTTCACATATCGCATAGCTAAATATATTGTGTACTTAAAATCACTGCATTGATCCATGTTGGAGCTTACGAGTACCTATATGCCAATGCCAAAGCCTCGTTACAGTTTGCCCAGCAAATCACTTCTTCCAAATTTGCCAATCTTTCCAGGTTTCCTCCAACTATTATTTACTGTTTGAGCAAAACTTCCGTTAATGAAATTGCGGCAAACACAAAGAGGTGCTCTTTATCTAGGTGCAAAATCACCACATTTATGGATTATAATAACGGGAGCGAGGAGAAGGCTACGCATTGAGCATCTTCCTACTCAGCACTCCATATTTGTAACAGTAGTGTAATATGTTAGACAACAGATGTCTTAGACTTAAATGGCACTCTGAGGGGAACCTGACATACACCATTACGTGTGCTTTTTCAACTGTTTTTCCCAATGCGGTGTTTCTCTTTTCCTAAGTGGAGACCCACCCAGCCACTTCCTTCCCACCCTACCCTTTTCCTTATTCCCCTCTTCCCTTCCTTTGATTAATCAATGCAGTTTTTCCTAGTCTCTCTCTCTCTCTCTCGTTTTTCTTTATAGCTTCCCCAATAACCCCGCACTTTCTCCAGGTGATTAAAATTTCTCTGACAATTTCAAGATTTTCCCCGTTTCAAATTGCTGGGCACCTGAACTCACCAGTAGAATCTGGCTGTGGCTGACGCCGGCATCGCGGGGGTGCGGACGGTCCCGACGGTCCAAGGAGTGCACTTTCTGAGACCACAGTTTTGCTCTTTTGCAGTCCCGATTTTTTCGGTTTAACTACAACTGCGTACTGTGCTTGAATTTCAGCCAGTCTCTGCTGCTCCTGCTGCTGATGGGACAGCGAACCTCGAACCGCTTCGTAGATGCTGGCATCTGAGAATGAGTGCTGTAGGGGAAGCTTGGCAGCAGGCATGGAATTGCCCGTTTTCGAAACTTCGGTGGACTCCTGCTGAGGAACCCTGATCTGGGGACGGTACTCGGAGTGGTGCTTTACAATACGTGTCCCTTGCTGCCTCGTTGCAGCTTGTGCATCTGCCAAGGCAGAGCGACAGGCATACACATTTTCGTAATCTGGGCTTCTAATGGCAGACACGCCTTGGCGTGGATGGTACACGGGAGCAAAGGGAACCGAACCAAAATTTGGCACTGATGACGTCGAGTGGGCCATCGGGTCACAGGAAGGTGGCAGCCGATGTAGCGGCCTAGATATCATGTGCGGCGTTGTTCTGGGTTGAGGTGGTACTTGGTAAATGCTTTCAGATGTTTTTTTCGGGGAACCGATGGTTGCATTGCCAGCACGCCCGGTTTCGTACTTGGTGCCCCAGTAGCCGTAAGTGCGTGGTGGCTTTGGAGGCGGGTTGCTGGTGAAGTAGTGGGCTCTGCCGCCACTGCCAATAAAGCCAGGTTGCACCGGGTAGATGGTCTCGTAGGGTGGCAGCGGGCGCTTTACTTCCGTATCTGGTATCCTAATTACGTGTTGCTGATCGCCATGTGAACCTGACATGTTCTTTGCCATGTGCAAAGGCGCTGACTGTGCACGTCCAGGCTGGAGAGCCAAAAAGCCTTTCCACCTTGCATCTTTCTCACACGGTGCATCAGTCTCTGTAGCATCGCTAGATTCTGCGAAGAGGGTGTCATACTCCGTGCCTGATCGCTCGTCATGCGTTGTGTAGATGTCTGAAGTGTCCATGTCTGATGAAGACGCAACTAACGGGTCTTGCCTCGCATTCTGCCGTGGCAACTCTTTCTGGTTGGCATGCGTTCGGAAAGCGGACGGAAGAGTAGCCGACTTCTCCTTGTTGGCAGAGACAGAGTCGTCCATAGCTGCGCCGCTTTCACAACCATCTCTTCGTGCAACGAGACGGGAGTCCTCTTCAATCTTGACAGGGCGGCCAGCGACCGTGCCCTTTCCTGCCTCCACTTCGTTGCTGTTCAGGTCTCTCTTCACAAACGTCTTTCCATCCCATACCTGCTCATACTTAGAAATGGAGCCGGAAGCAATGCGATCGTTGAACGACTTCCGCGACGTGAGATCAATAATGGCTCCTCGAGGATGCTGCCTTATCACGTTTTCAATCCGATTCATGTTCTCCTTTGCTTCGAGGCTTACGTTCATGTAACGGCCGTCAGACAAGCGAGACATAAGTTCATTTCTTGCCAAAACCATGTCTGAAACATTTACGTAAGTGTTGTTCAGAGCCGATATTGGGACAACACGCAGTTGTGGCTTTGCCAGTTTTGTCTTTGGTGGAAGCCTGGGAGGTGCATTGTCATCCTTCCGTGGGAGGAAATCGTAAATGCTGCTTCCTCGAGATTCGACCTTTTGGGGCTGCACGCCATCAGCGCCGCTTGCCAAGGCAGGGAGCGTCTGAGACTTCCTCGCTGTGTTGACAGCGTAAAACGGAATAGGCGCATACAGGGTCTGCACTGTTCGCTTCTTTGTCGGTAGCTGCGGCGGCAAATCACATTTCTGACCCAGTTTGGATGAAATGCTGCTGGAGAATGAGTTCCTTGAGGTTTCTGAGAGTGGTTTCGAGCCTGGTGTGTTGTTGTTATTGTGCGAGTTGAGACTGGCGAGGTTGGAGCTGCTGAAGGACTTGTACAGAACGTTCTTCTCCCACACTTCACTGCTGTCCCCATACCAGCTTGTTGCAAGGTTCTGCGGCATTGCGGCTGCTTCGCTCGAGGAGCTCACCATCTGCATGGGTGTAGTCAAGACCTTTGTTGTCGTCACGGTCGCAGGCACAGACTGCTCAGCTTTGCTGGTCTGGTTCTCTTTCTTTGAAGCTGTGCCTAAACTTGCTCCCAGTTGTTTCTGGCTTTTCTCTTGGTCTCGAAACTCCTTTGCCTTTCGAGCTGAAGGACCGAGGCTTTTACGCTTCGACAGCAGCGGCTTGAACTTTGATGCAGATGGCGTTTCTACGCCGTCTGGTACTTGTGCTACTGACGGCCGTCGTGGTGCGACTCTCTGGCTGTAGCTCCTAAACACAGGCCTCCTTCTGCTTGTCTCTCCTCCGCTGATGTCGTCAGAGTCAGACTTCTCAAAGAGAGCTTTAAGCCTTGCTATGCTGGGACGGCGGATGACGGTTGCCTTTCCAACAATCTTTCCCGAGCTGTCTGCTGCTTCTGCCTTGCCAGGCGATCCCTCCAGGCATATGTTAGTTGCGGAGAGGCTTCGAACACGGCTAAGAGTTGAGGCCTTTCCTTGCTCATCAGCCGTTTTTTTCTTGCTGAGGCTCTTTTTCGTTTGCATGGGGTCGTCCTTGCAGGACTGGCTATCTTCGTCGTCTGTAATAACTGAACTACGAGAACCTCCCCTTGCGTCAGAGGATGACAGAGCGGAAGATGACGTCGCCACGGAGTTGGGCTCGGGACTCCACGACATGGAACGGTTGGCTCGAGCCTGCCTCTGGGAAGCATCCTCGGTGCCAGCCAACACGGGCACGGGTTCTTGAGATGGTGCAGCTTTTGACTCTTCACCGCCAGCAGTCACTTCTTTTTCTTTATCACACTTCTCATCTGTAAAGGCAACAAACAATGCAATCAGAGAAGCTGGCATGACTAATCAAATTGCACTCAGCAGTCAAGGGTACACAGGAAGAATTTGTGCTAATGTTGATATGGATTTGTAAATTCACTGTCAAGCCAAGCCACATCATTTCATTGCAGCCGTCCTACCTAAGAGGTGAAAGAACTTGCCATTTTCGGCGTTTTGCTTTTCTTCGCTCCTGTTTTCCAGACCAAGGTCATCGAGGTTTTCATAGATTTTGTCATTGCTTTGAATGTTTTCGCCAGACCCCAGAAGTGGTTCGCCGTCCTCGTCAAGGTTTTCATAAGTGTGGCTATCTATTATCCTGAGCTGCTGCTCGAAGAGGGCGGCCACTACACGATGAACCAGCACATACTGCTCCTAGAACACAAAGAAGGGAGTGATGGACTGTAAGCTCTTGCTTGCGCCTGTAGCATCAGTGTGCACGAGGCATCTAGCCTGAACTGCAAGGTGCATTTTACTTAAGAGAACTCAACTAAAATTAAAACACCAGGTTTAAGTCATTAGTTGTTCGTTCGTACTTTCGTGCCACATATACTTGAACAAATAGTTTACACTAAAGAACACAGAGCGCTGTTCACAAGTTTTATGGTACTCATCATATAGCCATTGCCATGTACGACAATATTTCTAATGCTCCATAGCGACTAGCACAAAAAAAAAAAAAAACTGCATTTGGTTATACACCTAGGATCAGAGCTATGCCTTAAATTTTGCTCTTGCGTGGCTTATTATGGAAATATTAGTACGAGACATTACATACTCACATAGGTGAGACAATATCATTCACTTGGTCTGGTCAGAAGCGGCTGCTACACGTTAAGTACACGAGCAGCAATCAAAATAAACTTGACAAAACATTTTGTCTGTACATTTCACACAATAGTCATGGGCATAAAAAAACTGAAAACAAAAAAATAAGGTGTAGCTTCCACACACCTTGGTCTGTACCATGGCAATCCTCTGCATTCGCATCTCTCGGATTATCTGGTACAAGCTGAAGGAATCGGTCAATTTCTGAAAAATTAAGGGGTCATAATATTGGTCAACAAGCTTCAAACACAAACTCATTCAACGCTACCAACACGTTAAAAAAAAGTGCTCTTTCACTTTAATAATTCAGCATAAAATTACATGCGTTAATGAGATATGTGGCAGCCATGCATGCATGCTTGCTGTGCACAGGACTCAGATGAAATAGTTAAGCTGGCTTTGATTAATCTAATTTGACATGCCAAACTGCAACAACAGGATATAAGAAGCATTGTAGAGGAGGGCTATGGATTAATTGTGGCAGCCTGTGGTTTACAATAAAGAGAAAAATAATTGGAGCTGTATTAGTACCTTTCTACAATACGAAAAAAGAAAAAAAAAGCCATTCTGGCCATAATGAGGAGGCTTTGTAAGCTATAAAAGACGCAAGAACGAGAGGCAGGTGGCGACACCATTTTGAAGTACCCGCATCAACTCGCCGTGATTCATATTGACAGCCATCTGCTCGGGCCTAGTAAATGCTTTATCAGTAAAGGTGGACTACAGTGCATTCTTAAGGAAGCCAAAGACTCAATTTAGGAAGTTTTAAGAACTTTTACTGGGACGCAATGGCCCTATTACGAAATAATATGTTGAAGTACATGACATCACACTGACATACCGGCACTAGGGGTTTTGGCATGAAATTCAGAAAATGGAAGCTTAATCTTTCTTATCCACTAATAAATATTCTACAGCGAAATGAACAAAAATAGTTTTGAAAGACTACTTTATCAATCTAAACTGAATTAGTGTTTCTCTTTGGTGCCCCTTTAATGCGCATTTTTGCATCCTGCCGACACCAGAATGCAGCTGCGCTATCGGGAATCGATCATGTGGCCTTGTGATTAGCAGCAGGATGACATGGCCCAGCAACTCTACAGCTGTAGTGGTGTGTCTCAGCCAACGTTGACAACAGATAAGACGACATACAGAAATGAATCGCAACGTCACGAGCTATGCTCCGAATCGATATAAAACTCTCCATAAAATTGCACACAGACTCCACCGGCAGTCACACACTGTGTGCATATTAGACGATTTTTCAGCACACATCTAACAGTAGTGTTATGAGACGCACACAGCGCACATTCTGAAGCCTTAATTTCGCCAGCGTTTGCTGTTCTGAGCTGCTACCTTGTCGTATCCCAATGCGGACACACAGTGCTCCAAGGGGATGTTGTAAACAGAATGGTGCCAAGGCGTTCTTCAATATACAACTTAGCACCACAATATGGAACAAAAGAGTAATTGGTTCTGCGGTGCTAAAAACACCGGGCAAGGCGTTGGCAGATGCCAGAAAAATAATTTTTGACAAGCACTCACCCCAACTCTCATTAGACCCCAGACGTAGTCAATGGCACAAATAGTTCCTGTCCTTCCGCATCCAGCACTGGAAAGAAGACGTCAAGGAAAGGATTAGCAATACATTAAAATGCATTAGCCACTTCGGCGGGTCATTACCAACTGCCAAGCACATATCAAAGTGCGTCCAGAACAGTTTTATGGCGAGACCAATGGTACCCATATCGTTTATTGTTCGGCCTGGTGTTTGTTTGAAACAAGCACGCTGACTTCACGCACAGACATTAGAATTATACTACATTTATTGAAGCCCACTTCCTCTGGTACCGGGGTTACTGAAAATCACCCATTTCTTGCACAGGCCCTGCTGGTTACAGTACCATGAGTGACTGCTTGTCGCTAGTAACTACCCATTGCATCACAGCACCAAACCATCACGATAATAAAATGGGACTGAAACCAGAATACAGGTCCTGATTATTATACATAGAGATCGCTTTGCAGTTCATACCATGCCCTCAATATGCCGATGTCACTGAATTTTGCCAAATCAGTGCTGCCACGAAGACAAAGACAATCAATAGCCATAGTTCTCAGCAATTACGGTTGTAAATGCTTAGTGTGTCAAGCAATAGGTTCAATGGTCTATCTTTTTTTCTTCTGGAGATTTGTTTAGTATATTGTTCACACTGAAATCAACTGCCAGAAACTTTCTACAGCGTGTGCCCCAAAAGATATAAATACCAGTGCAATACCAAGACCAGGCACAAAATGTGAATCTACCAGTGAAATACCAAGACCAGGCACAATATGTGAAACTACCAGTGAAATACCAAGGCCACCAACAAGATGTGCCTGGCCTTGGCATCTGACTCAAACCTTCCCCTTAGTCTTTCTCAAGCGGAGGGAGTCTTTTTCTGGGCACCAGAAAGGTCCGTTTTCTTTTCACGTTTACATGTCAGTGTTCCTGTGTGTTGCATCTTAGAAGTGTTATTGCAATGATTATGCACCACACAGAGGGGCAGCCCTTGCACTTTTTGTCGCCTCGGCCTGAGGTTCAACACTTGAAGACCTCCTGAGCGATCTAAAGTCTGCCGCTCCAGCGTCTACAGTGGAAATTCACCACCAGTTATTGCTCAGGCCAAAATTAGGGATACTCTAGAGAGAACTCTCGGAGATGCCAAGCCACAAATGGATGGAACAGTTATACAGTAAAACAGTTATAATGACGTTGAAGGGGCAGCAATAATAACTTCGTTACGTTCATTACTGCCCATAATGCACTATGGATCTCTGTGGGGGTTTCAAGGGGAATTTCACCTACTTTGTTATATCCATTATTTCGTTACACAGTTAAACCTCGGTACAACGAAGTTGGTAAATACGGCAACTTGCTTTGTTATATCGAAATTTCGTTGTATTGAAATAACTTTTCATGCCAACAAGTACAGTCACCGATCGAGTTTTCTTGCATAAAAGGGATTGCAGAATTATCCGAATTATTGGACAATCGAAAAAAGCAAATTTGAATGAGAAAATTCATTTTGATGAATTCAGGAGTCAGCGACGAATCATATGCTTTCACACCACGTCGGCGATGTCTTCACATCGGCGGTGTGAAATAAGCGAAGCCAGCCACGCTTTCGCATGCACTCCTCCCCCGCGGCTGATAGCGTCACCCACATTGGATGACGCTATCATGAAAAGCGCTGGCAGCAAGAAGCAAATGCTCTGTCTGCCTCTCACTCCAACGGGACACTGAAACTCGAGATTACGCAACCCACGCCCACTCTTTTCACATGCGCCAGATTACCTCTAAAGCAGGATGTGCGGCTGCTTATGCGATCAGCCGCACTTACAGCCACAACCGATACATGCGCCAACTTACCCCTCTCCGCCCCACGCCCCCAACGCGCGCTGGATCACATTACCGCGAGCTCCCTCTTTCCCTTTGCTTGCGCGGAAAGGTGGCACTCGTGAAGCCACCATTTTTCGTGTCTTACACTCGCACCATTTTCCCTCGCACTAAAGAACACAGTGCGGGGGGGCACGATAGGATCTTATCGCACTTGGATTTTATACGGAACATGTGGCTCCACTACGGTGGTGGCAGCTGTCGCGCGGCGCGAGATTTGAGAGGTGCATTCGCAAGCAGCCGCTTGTAATTCAATCATTTGACCATCTGCGTCCGCAGAAGTTTCCATTTGTTGCCTCGGCATTCCTTTGTGGCGGCAGTGAAATTTTTTTATATTGAAATCGCATACAAACGCACTTCGTTATGTGTTCTAGATCCCCGGGTGTTCTATGGACAAGAGATCACGAAAAGTTAAATACTTCGTTATAGTCAAGTTTGTTATATCAAGGTTCAAATATCTTGTTTCATTATAACGAGGTTTCACTGTACACACATTGGCTCATGGATGATATATTCACTGTAACACTGCTGCTATTTGTACTTGAGGATGACCTCGATGCTTTTATTTAAATACACATCCATGCCAAGGGGAAAAAAAAGTTGCCCAGGGGAAAGAAAGTTGCCCAGGGAAAAATAAAACAGATTCAAAGCTACCTCAAGTCTGTGCACAGCAAAATATAACACGACAAGGACAACTGGCATGAGTATAATACGCCACAAAAACACACACACACGCATTGTGTGCATGGTGAAAAATGTGTTTGCACTACGCAGCCACTGTCTCAAGTTTATCCACACACCTGCAATGAACGAGCACTGGTAAGGCTTCCGAGGCCTGGCAGTCTCGCACCAGCCGAACCAGGTCCACAATGGGGCCCACAGAGGTCGGAACGCCATGGTCAGGCCACGACCAGTAATGGAACTGGCACAGGGTGCGCTCTTCAGTGCCACAGCGAGCACGCAGCGTGCGGAGCAAGAAGTCTGGGCAGACCTGTTTCCATTTAACCTGCATCGTGAGCAAGGGCGCGCATGCTGAACTCGGGCGCTGATCCACTGAGAGTCGGTGATTGAAAGACTGGCTGATCAAGGCTGAGCGAGTACTTGGCTGATTGATAAACCGACTGATTGATTGATTGAGAGTGAGTGATAGGCTGTTTGACTATATCAGAATGAATGAGAGTGATTATAAGGTTGGTTGACTGAGGGCTGATTGCAAGGCTCACCAATTGATTGTCTGATTGACTGAGTTTAAAATCCGAGAACAGCAGACGGACTGTGAGAGATGGCACTATGAGGGGGGATCTGGATTTATTTTGACCATACAGAGCTCTTTGACACGCACCCAAAGCATGGTGCACAAATGCTGTTGCAGTCTACTTCCACCAGAGTTTGACCGTGGCTGCCAGAAGTCGAACCCATGACCTTGCACTCGGCAGAAGAATGCCTTACCTACTGAGCCACTGCGGAAGGTGCACTTTGGTGAAGAATGAAAAGGATCCTTCTGGCGCAGCAACAGTGCAATCAAGCAAGAGACGCATTTTCCAGAATGAGTGTTCTCTCTGTTTCTTTTCTTTTTCTATGAATATATCAATGAGAGTGTACTGTCTGTTGGAAACTGAACGTGCTGTGTAGTGACGCCTCTGTGAAATTTGGCCTGAGGGGGAAGCAGTGGTTGTTTCTGGTTTCAAGCTGAACCTTTGGAAAAGGTTACAACAACTGTCAGTGATCCACCACTGTCAGGAAATAAGCAAGGACCAATAAGTTTGAAAGACTTTACACTACACATAGGCTTGGTAGACTTTGCGCATATATTCAGATGCCTTTTTCTACTTGCAAGACACTTCTTAATCACATGTTGAGCACTCAAAGAATGCCATTGTAAACATGAAGTCAAGCTTAGCTGCTGCAGCATAAATTCCCTCATTGAAACAGAGCCACGTTTGAATAAAAAAATGAAATCACTAGAGAGAGTCAAACTGCAGTTAATAGTTGATCAACAAGTAAGAGGGTAATACCACATAAAAAATTCTGCTGCAACTTAATTATGTGAGCCTCCCTGGGCATAAGGCAACAAAGTTTTTAAAAATGTTTCCTCCTGTGAAAGCCACACCGCACTGACAACTATCACCGTCACTGCATAAAATGAATCAATAGCTTTATTTCTGTTCACAGTGCAAGCGTAGCTTTTCCAATTGAAGTCAACCATGATTATTTGACACCACTAATGTAAACTGCTGAGGGCATGCCATATTTACTCGTACAAGGCCCAGGCCCATCCTAATGCAAGACCCATATCTCTGAATTTCAAGCTGAAGAACTTAGCAAAGAAAAAAAAAAAAAACTGTTTCACCAAAAGAATTTCACATCAACACATTGCAGCACAAAAGATGAAGCAAGAGATACAAAGAATGATAAATGGAAAAAAACTCAGTGGGTCGTTAATGTTCGCATGTTCTGCATATTAGTCATGGCGCAGCATGCTATGTTAACAAAGGGACGTAAACCTGACTCATCTAAGGCCTGCACCGTGGCTAGATTTAAGAAGAATAAGCACGGGTCTTACACAAATAAATACGGTAAGTTGCAGTGCAAGAATAGGATTTCATTGATTTGATTACTTACCAATTCAACTGTGATATTGCCATACTGTTTCTTCTCCCCTTCGTTGGGCCAGTATCGTTCACATTTATACTGAAAAAAAAAAGAGGAGTGTGAAAAGCTGGCCAGACATTATAGTCTGACTGAAAAAAGGTCTTTTTTTTTCCAGTTGGTCAAAGTTTTTATTTATCATTATTATTATTTTTACACAACACCCTTAAAGGCCCTCGGAAGGGCATTGCTACATAAAGAGGGGAAATTACAAGAATGAAGTAAGCAACATGGGAAGCAAGAAGAAATCAGTAAATTGGAGCTGATTATGATATCACACAGATGAACCTTTCAGTGCCAACTTTTTTTTTCTTTTTTTAGAAAACCACAAAAATTTCCAAAAATTTTTTTATGACTGATTCATTGGGAACAGCTTTGACCCGTGCAATATCATTCATTATTTTTTATTGCCTTTTACTGTGAAATCTTTTTTTCTACTGTTCTTAGGTTGCAGACCAGGTAAGGCCACAGAAATTCTATATGAAGGGCTATATTTCTTGGAACAGAACATTATACTTAGTTTATGTGTGGCAATGTAAATTTCAATACAGTACAGTTGAAAGTCCAGCGTCCGTCCGTGTCTAACACCTCTTCCTTGTGTGCGCGTCCTTTGTGTTTCGCTGGTACCCCTTTTTTTTCAGGTTCATTATACTTCATGTGACGCATTATTGCCTATGCAGCGTGGAAATGACATTCCAGAGGCCCCAGTGGCAAAAGGTTTTTGCAGGGCCATGTCCACGTGGGAAAGCTCGTTTGAGGCTCTAAACCTTCCTGCCAATAATTATTAAGTTGGCGCTCTCAATATGACTCGCTAGAGCTTTCCTGGTCTAAATGTTCACTTGAGGTGAAGAAACGTCCAAAAAACACCAATAGGAAAATGAAATCATAAGACAAGAGAGTGGTTGATCAATATTACGTTGACAGGTCAACAATTTCAAAATGCACAGATGTCATGCCACATAGTGTGTCACTTTCAATTGCCCAAACTGATGCGAACTTGGGATGGCTTCTTTGCTGCCTGTAACATTTCTCATACTGCTCCCTCGAGGTAGGGACAGTATAATGTAAGGATTGCTTTTGTTCGACCCTATTCTTTGCTTATCACCCATTGTTCATGGCTGGCCAGTCCCTCCGATAATGTTGGTGAAGTGTCGCTCGGACTACCGACAAAGCGCAAGAAGGAATGCCATTGTAATAATCGTTCAATTATTGCAGCCCAGTACTGGATTGCGAGTACGTATAAGTTTTACCATGATCGACAGTAGTTGAACATGGCTTGTCTGACGGAGCCAACATTTAGACAAGGGGCTGTCTTTGTCAGGGTCACCTGCCGTGGTAGCTTAGCAGCTATGGCATTGCGCACTAATCACGAGGTCGTGGTATCAAATCCAGCCTACAAGGCCCATATTTCAATGGGGGCAAAATGCAAAAATGCTTGTGTACCATCCATTGGATGCATGTTAAATATACCCGGCTTGTCATAACTCATCTGGAGCCCTTCATTACGACATGCCTCATAATCAGATCATGGCTATGGCATGTAAAACCCCATAACTTTTTCAAATTCTTTTTGTCAGGGTCTCTTGGAACTGCGGCTCTAGAGATATCTTCAACCTCTGGCGATCACTTTAAGTTTCCATCTTAGTGCGTATTCTGTCTTGTTTAGGTTTCGCCATGCCTATTGTAAACGAAGAACAAAGAAAGAAAAACAGTGCGTATACCTTTCCAGATTCCTTTTCATTACAAGCCATGATGATGACTTGCACCTCACACTCCCAGATCATCCTCCAAAAGTCCATGACCGTCGTCGGCAGTGGCCCTTGGGATGCTATGTAGGCTCTGGAACCGCTCGCACCCTGTTTTGATAGTAAAAGGAACTCAACTCCCAGACAACGCTGCTTTGTTGGAAAAACAAAAAAATAAATTCTGAACTTTTGTGCACAATGAACCAAACAACACAACACAGGCCAGAGAATAAACTACGGGGACACACAGGCCCATACAAACAACCAAGTGGTCTACTTAAAGCAATGGCAAATATTGTCATGTGGAACCAAACAAGAAAAAGATTACTTCAACTTTATTTATTCTTCTAGTATACACTAGAAACATCCTCCTGGGCTAAAAGCTGCCGTAAGCATCTTCACAAATATCCTATTAAATTTTCCTTATCTGGCCTGCATTATGCTGTTTCAATTGTTCAACTTAGCAAAGGTGCTCCCCCTAATCAGACTTCACGTTTTTTTTTTTAACGAGTCACATACCTTAATTAGGTTGGCATTAATGTAGTCAGAACCAGGCACTCCAGGATACTCGGATAAAATAACCCTCGACAGGTCATCTGCAATAAAAGCATAATGAGCACCAATACCTGCAAATTACCTCCAATGTGGCTTC
Organism: Dermacentor variabilis; assembly: GCF_050947875.1. Lineage (NCBI taxonomy): Eukaryota > Metazoa > Arthropoda > Arachnida > Ixodida > Ixodidae > Dermacentor > Dermacentor variabilis. Next base: position 142,511,052 of record NC_134573.1, read on the forward strand.
AGATAGCGATGTTATATAGCAAGGAGCCACCAAGGCACACAAAGAACATAAACATATAGCACACCATTCCCATTTGTCCATTGCCACAGAAAAATGCAGCGCAAAGGGCAATAGACAATAGTCATTGAAATGGAAATGGTTTTTGCGCTACAACTAGCCTTTGATACGATTAACGAACAAGCCCATATTTTCCAACAGCGTGTTATGGTAAATGTTACATAAGTAACTGTACCTAAGAATTGAACATATTTAAGATAGCACAATCATTAGCATGTTTTATTGATGTACAACTTTCTGGCACTGCCTGTTTTAAAATGTGGCGAACGTTACCCAAGTTTCATGAAATGAAAAATGATGAGGGAAAAGTTATAAATTAATGTCCAAGCAATTTTTAAAATGAACGTGTTGCTTTAAATACTAAGGAAAACAAAAAAATTACTTCATTTATCTAAACAGCAGCCGTGCCTTCTATGTTTCCCTGTAGACAACGTATTGGTGCATTGAGAATACACGAAGCAGTAGCTGAAAAACATCCACTTGATTCCAATACAAAAAATTTCATTTGCAGTCCCAATCATTTGCTCTTGCTGTGCAGCCTTATTATCACGTCTGCTATCGCATGCAAATGCAATATATTGCCCATCTAGTTCTTGAACACAATCATTCTTTCCAGAAAAACAAGCCTGGTGTAGTTTGTAGGCATGCTCATGTACGTTTGTGGCATTTTCTGGAATTCACCTGGTGATTGCGAGTGCATTGTGGAAGATTTGATAACACATGTATAAAAGCAGCCACATGCAGCAAATGACCATCCCTCGATTTTTGCTGACTGCACTTTTTCTGTCCTGTTTAGGTTCTGCCATGCATTTTGTAAATATAGAAGAAGTCGCCACTGAGTTTTAGAGAGTACAAATTCAGGCGACAAATTGTTTACAGTTTATTGACACACACTGCACGCTTGTCGTCACTCCCATGCGACAGGATATAACATTTCTAAAGGTGACAAACAGGAAAATGTGATGTAAATGAACACCCACAAGTATTGCAACCATTTCTCAATTCTAGCTACAATAGGCTACAAGCACACCATCGGCCCAGTTTAATGTCTTAAGGGCTGCCACTGAACAAATGAATTTGCTGTTAAATGCACAAGTTTCATATCATAAATGAAAAATCATCCACTGTACAAAAGCAATAAAGAAACAAGCACTTTGCAACTACAACTCACAATGGGCAGTGACAAATTACTGATTGGCTCAAGTGAGAAAGAGCGCGATTAAACTTTGGAATCTACACATGTGCTAGAATCTTGTACACCAAATCAGAAGTGCGTCACATTGGTATAGCTCAATTTCAGCACGAATGGCAGAAGCAGGACAAAGCAGGCAAGGCAATTTGGCACGCTATGCTGTCCAACCTTTTTTTTTTTTTCTGCCATCCCGTCATTTGAGCTCTCTCAACGCATCAACTTCAAGTAGAATTTTTGTGTCTGCTAGCTCCGAGACATAAAAGCAAAACTTTGCAGTGCGGTGTCGAGTTTCCCGCCTACTATTCAAGTAGAGCTTGATGTCAAACATGCTAGAGAGAATATATATATATATATATATTTCAAGCGAAGAGCGACATGCTTACATGGTAGAATATCTTTGTATCTGTTCTTCTTTCGGTTGACTTCCTTCTGCCCTTCGTTGCAAGCATATTCAGGATCATGCTTGAGGCGTTCTGTAAGTTCCTTCAAACTCTGAAATGTAAGTAAACAAAGGCTTGAGTTTGTGACGTTGTCTTCTCTATAACAGTGCACAATAGCAGCTGCGGTTCACTTTATGACGTAGGATACACAACATCACGTCAGCTATAAACTGAAAGCGATCGACACACGTAAAGCGGTGTTTCTTCCATCCCGAAACAGGGCAAAAGTTACGAGCATAAACTCCGTTTTACATGCATTCAAAAAGGAGGAAGAAACTGCAACCCAGACGGCGGCGTCGCGCCGTATCCCGAATGAAACAGAAAAAATTGGGGCAAGGCGCTATTTTAGTAACAAACAGTCAACGACCTTATTTCCGGGCCCACAATTCAATCTAGTATAATCCGTACAAATTATTCGTGCAACTTATTCCACGGAAAGCCTTGACACAGCACAGGAAGCGAAAGAAAACAGCGCACGTACGTACCTGAAACTCGGCTTCGAAAAGGTCGTCCCCTAGTTTCTTGCGCGCCTCCAAAGTTTCAAAGTGGTTGAGGAAATTCTTTAGGACGACTTTAAGAGGCATGACGCAGTTTGGCTGACACGAAAACATGTGAGCGGGCTCGAGTGGGGCCGAATTACGCGTACAAAGCACCGATGAATGAGCAAAATGTTACAAATAAATACAGCCGCCCGTGGACAAAGCCATGCGAGCACAGCAGGCTGAGAGCGGCATCACTGACGCACAACGCACTCATACACGAGACAAAAAATAGGTCAGCGGCTTCTACATACGTCTCGATGAACTCTAAACAAGCGTAGTACACAACGTCCTTCAACGCATTAGGAAGCAGTAGGAGTGAAAATATTCTCGGCCGCAAAACAACTAGCGAAAGCACGCAAACTTTTTACATTTTTTTAGCAGAAAGCCGCTTGACAATGCCGATGCCGCTGCATTCAATCGTGTCCGACATCCGGTTCTTTCATTCCGTGCACAGCGTGACGCCCTGACGTAGGGTTAGTCTGGCTGAAATTTATTGCTTTTTTACAAAGCTACAAACATTTTATAACTATTTTGAAAAGGGTCTGAAGGAAAGCTAATAAGATAGTGAGCGAGTGTGCTGCCTTTTTCACTATGCGGCACTGTGCCAGCACGCAATTACGCGCAATAAGCTGAACATAGTCGACCAACCTTGGTCGTTTTCTTGTTTTTTTGTTATTTGCATATCTGCTGTTTACTGTAGACGTTCGGTTCGCGATTTGTCAAGTGCTGCATTGGAAGACTGTCGTATCGTTCCCGTTCAGGAAGCAGCAACATTCTCGAGTGACCATGTGTTCGTCCTTGTGACTCACTCTGTCCAGGCAAGCGGACGTGGCGTAAAAAATATGTGAGCTGTAGCCGCCTCCGCCGCCGCTTCCGCGCGCGTTTATTGAAGGGCGACGATGAAAAATGCACTACTGGTCGTGCTAGCAGTGCTGGGCGCGTTGGGAGTGCTCTTCATATCAATCTACCTCCTGAGGAAAGCGCGAGCCATGAGCGCGGATGGTGCCAAAAGCTTTCGCTACGTCAAGCTCAGCCAGAACGGCGAACGTGTGACTGAGAGCCAGTGCCTCGTCGACGTCTCCACCGACGAAGAGGAGGACGATGACGACAACGAAAGCTCTCCCGCTACCATCGACGTGGAGTCGCGCACGGCGGGTGTAGTGCGGATGAACGGTCAGGCTGGCTACAGGAGGTCGGCGCTAGCCGAAAACGAAACCGACGAAGAGCTGCTGCAGTGAACACACACACGACCGACAATCAAGGCGACTGCCACACACACACACACAACTTCTCGTCCAGCTGGCGCGTTCCGCGCCAAAGTTCATCATGGTGTCCCCCGCGAGTCTCTTTCTTTCTTTTTGTGCTTCCTAGATACTTATGTTGCTCTCGCATTATTTATTTCGCGTGTGAGATTTGTGTTTGAGCGTCCCAGACATACGAAGCTCACTCATTCCAACGACGAGCTCCTTAAAGCCGTCCCCAACTGTTGTGGTTAACTGCGCATAGTTTGATGCTGTGATTTATTTGATTGTTCCTTTTACGACGTTTTCTTTCACTGTTTATTTGTTTGTTTTTGCTTAGAGTTAAGTAAATGTGTAGAGCCGTACTGGTGCGGTAACGTGTTTGTGCAATCATATCGTATTCTAGAAGTACTATTACCAGTTTAAGAAGTAACGACACAAGAGCGATGGGCACCTGGCCCCACGGACACGATTGCGGAATTGGGAGTGACTACGGTTACACGCTTGCATTCAGTGACCATTGAAATCAAAGATTATTGAAATCCGCGAGCCATGAAAGGAACAGGTTGCGCAGAGCAAGGAGGCGCAATTTCTGCTTCCTTGCAGGAGGCACGGCTCTGAGCCTAACGCCTTTGGTTTCAGTGGTCATATAAAAAGAGCATGTGACTGCAATAATACCGAACTGGCATGTAGCTGTCATATTTTACTTTCCAAATCTGAATTCTCTAGGCCATTTCATTATCCTAGAGCTGAACTAATCTAAATAATGTCAGTGCTGAAAATTTGGTTTAATTTTTGCAGGCAGAGTATGAATCTTGCTGTAGTGCAACATTGCCTTCTGTTCGTTTTCCTTGCATGTTGCATTAATTGTATGTACAGTAAATCAGAGGTTCCGTTTGCGGTATTATCAGGTGTAGCACTGAAACCTCGGTGCAGTACAAATGTGAAATAGTGTGGTCATAGTTTTCAGAATTTAGGGGGCATTTGTCCGTTTATACCAAGCAAATTGTTTTCGTTGGTACAGACATGAAAAATCTCCATTAGCACAGTTCTGCCACATCAAGTGGAATATTTTTAAGAGGCCAACATTCCTCGCATGCCAAATGTAGCGCGACTGCTAGCCTACGTCTCGCTAATTGACTTTGTAATTATTGATATTGGTGCCAATGTGCCAGTAGCAAAATCGAAGCACAGCAATAATACGGTCGAATCCATTCAGCATAAATCCTGCGTGCACCAGTCTAGAGAATTGCATCTCCATAAATCTGTGGCACAATGCATCAATGTTGCAGTTGAACCTCATCAGCACTGCGGAAGAATGTCACTTTCGAATTTCCAATTGTTTCCACTATGAAAAGGTAGCCTGTTACAGGCAAATTCTACATGCGTCATGCAGTTTATAATCATTTACCATCAGGCTACCCACTAGTCCTAGGATTAACGTTTGTGCTGAAGCCAATTAAGCATGAAGTTTAAATGCTTGCATCTTGGTAACCACGAGTGGATTTCCAAATTCACCTTGGTCTTGAAAACAGGCTCGCGCAGTTGCCAGAAATGGCTGTCCTGTTAGTGCAGGGAACGAGTTCTTGGGTTCATCCTTTTCATTACACTGATAGTAGAGATACTCGTGTTCCACTGTTGTAACTGTGAAATATGTTTGTGTAAGTAAAGCTGTAAACAAGTTTGAAGTTTTTGTGTTCCCTGCCTCAATGAGGGGCTACAGTACACACCTGCTGCTTTCCATGTACGACGAGGGAGAAAGTGCAGCCTGGCATAATGTAGTTTCGAAGGCTGTTGAGCCGTTGTCATTGAATCAAATAGCACAGTAAACTGGCCCAATGTTGGGTTGACATTGTTCTATGCACGACCAATGTGGCCCAACATTTGGCATTGCATCGGCCCAGTTTTGCATGCCACTAGATGAGCAATAATGAAGGAGCACCAGCACATTTTTGCAGTCGTAGGAACTCTACACTTCTCCCGCGGGAAAGGATGACATGTCGAAGTGTGAGAAACGCGAGATATATTAATACTTGGTTGCTCTTGACACGCCAGACAAAGGCAAGCCTATGTATCACGACATATCCACTCTGGGTACTGAAAACTAGAAACAAGCATTGTGGTAATTTGTAACCCTGACAGTCACCAGTGCATTTTATAGGTGTTAGACAGTTGACACCTTCACCTAACCAGCAAGAAAAAAAAAAAATGACACGTAAGAAACCTCAAGTCTGCATACTGCTGTATATAGTCGCACACTGCAGCAGAGAGGGTAGAGCAACACATCAATGCTGCCAAGCTAGGCTGGTCGGTATATCTGTGTTGCTTGACATATCAAAATATGAGCTGCAGAATGTGCAGAACACCAGCAAGTGTTATGTATTTTATATGTTCCCATTGTCCGCTGCTTTTAAGTGTAAATTAATGCATCGCGAGTATCAACAAAATTTCTCAAGTGCAAACATGCTTCTTGTAAGTTCGAGTGTTCAGAGGTTATTAAAACTATCCCTGTGATGTCATTATTGATGGAGGCTTCAAATTGACCACACGCACACACAAAAAAACTGAGTCCTTGGTGCACCTTACAGACAGCTATAATCAAGTTGTAAAGTGGTGCCGTAAGTCGCTGTGGCTTTATTTTCAGGTAATGTGCAGACTGTATTGCGACAACTCGAGACATATCCAGGCCAGTGAACAGTTGTCAATGCTGAAAGGGGCCGGCACTCGGTGTCCGCTCTGGTTGTTAATTCAATCAACAGGACAAAGGCGTACTGTGCATACTGAGTTTTATTACAACTCTTTATATTGCCACTGCATATTGCAACAAACAAACAATACTAGACATATCTTCGGGTCAATAGTGAAAAATGTTTCACTATTGTTTATGGCAAAAAAGGCGTGTGAAACAGAAAAAAAATAACCAACATCAACAAGGCTGATAAATTTGGCAAAAACGGTGAATTCAGAAATTAACAAATGCAACGCATTCACAGCATGGGCAACACAAGATGTCACTGATTCTCTCTGTCTTGACCGAGGCTGGCTGTGAAACCATTACTGGTTTTCATTTAGTCTATAAGACAACAAAAGCGAACTCAGACATACCGAGAACACATATGGCACTATTCAGAGTAATAAAATAAACAAAGGGACTGGTTTTAGACCGTTGACATATTGCAGTGGCACTATATCCATCACTTTTCTCGGCGACAAAAAAAAAAAAAGATGTAGTCTTAAATACACTTACTTACAATTTGCTATCTACAATACCAAATATGTATATTATATATCAACACCAAAGAAACAATCGCCCTTTGGAACTTCGGGAAAAAGTAGGTTACGGACCCTGACACACGTTGATTGGCACTGGGAATTGCAGCTTGCGGAAAAAAAATATTACATCGAAAAATTGTAGAAAGTATAAATCAAGCAGATGGGGAATGTTTTCCTCGTTTTTTTTTTTCCTTGCAATACAACTGACCTCAATGCCTTCCTGAGTGGAACTGTACAAAATATGGCTTGCACATCAGTCTTGTCTTGACACAATAGACCTTTGCCATATTTTCAGAGGAAACAAGTTAAATACCAAAGGAAAGGGAAGCAATGGTACAACCTCGAAACTTAAGATTTCCGTGAGCAGATTTAAAAGAAATTAGGCATCTGCGAGCTTTTATGGAAAAAGCACAGCCAAGAGAAATCACTGTGAAATCGAATGTTTTGGCAATATCCTTTATCAGCTGCGAAACGGCCAGTGAACACCAATCGCGTACACTTTTTTCGACGTCCCGGAGTAAGAGTCGTCGTCGTCGTCCTCTTTTGCAGCTACAACAAACGTTCGCACGTCCCCATTGGCTGTATTAAAACATCCTCCCTGCGAGTGTGGGCCATCGCTTTTTAAATAAAACTATATGATCTCTGGACATTGACTAATGCTACAATGATCTCCCCGTTGCGGGGGCTATACAGCTATGTACAATTGCTTGTATGTATTTACACTTGACTGCGATGATTATGAAACACTGACGACACTTGAGCTAACGCACTTTCAAAGGCTGGTAGTCTCCGCCCTGAAACCAATTTCTGAGCACACTCGGGTTTTCAGAGTCTGCTGTTTCTACACCTTGCCAGCAGTAGTGTAGCACTGGTGAGATTTGTACACATGTACGCCCCATCTCTTAGTCTCGCGCCTCGCGGTGCACGTCACGAGAATTTGAAACTGAGAATTTGACCCACGTGAGAATTCGGTTAATGCCCAAACGTGTAACATAAGCTGCCGAACAGATCACTAGTGAACGATGCGTAAGAGGACAAAAATAAAGGAAAGAGAGACGGAAGCCAAGTTGGGCCACAGTGAGCACGGACACTTTCCTTGAAAATATGCAGGTACTTTGTGTTGTAGTATTTTGTCGATAACAATTCACAACCCACCAAGAATGCTTTCTTTTGCACCGGGCAAGAAAAGCCAAGAGCTCTTTCCCGTGGCCACTCGCGCGCATAATTCCGTGTTGGTAGCAAGCTCGAACAATTGTGGCGGCATTTTCTGAAGGGTAAGCAATGACGACAACTGAGCTCGAATCACTCCGTTCTTTCATTCCTTGTTTTTGATGCGCCAGTTTGTACGCTACAGTATTTTAGCAGGCGCGGCTCCCTTTACCGATTGGGAATGGCCGAGAGTCAATACCTGGGCACGGAAGTCGCCCTGGGGACAGCGCACTGGGCAAATGTCGGCCAGGCATGCTCCATCTCCCTCGGCAATGACGACTGCGCTCCTTTATTATTATTTTTTTTTTTGGCACCTTTCTTTCCGCAACGGCCTTGAATGAGACGCCCAACCTAAACTATATACATAAGACTAACGGAGGGAGGCGAGATTAACCCACGTGGACGCATGGGCGGCAGCCTTCACTTCCCGCCGATGCTGCACAAGGAGTCTTGCTTTTGCAGCTGCTTTTCGCAGGTGGGCGCAGGCAACTTGCGAACTTTCTGTCCAGCAGCCGATGATGAGACAGACCAAAGGTGGCTAACTACGCTAGGCACAAAACATTAACATACACTCAACACCAGTGACGTGACTATGTTACAAGACACTGTAACCCCTAGGAACAAATGGGTTTACGATCAATTCCACAGATATGTAGTACAACCACGGAGACAACCATTTATACACAATGACTTGTTTCTTTCTTAAATTAAGAGTGGTGGTGGTGGTGGTGGTGGTGTTGTCGGTGCTCTGCTATGTACATTATGTAGCTAAAAATCTCTCCCCATCCCCGAAACCCCTAGACGACGACGTCTTGCACTACGCTATATACACGGACATGGAGAAAATATACATGTGCACACATAACAGCACGACGACAGGTAACCGTTTTTTTTTTTTCTTCTCTTTAAAACATGGCACAGGATAGCACATCTCCCTCGGCTTGGAAATGGCAGGCGCAAGCGCCACATTCGTAGCACCCCTTCTCGCGTCACTCGGGTTTCCTCCTTAATATTACATCTTTGGCTGCTCTGCAACAAGCGAAGTGCCGCAGTCTTGCATCACGTGGGGGGCACCTGTTGGCTTGGAAAAGCGCTCGGATGGGAGCCACTGGCCACACAGGCCGATGAAATATGCGATACCCGAAGTAGGCTTGCCTTATTTGCAGCCCCCCATCGCAACACCCAGATTTTTCTTCGCATTGAAGTGGACTGGTGCAAAACAAAACAACACATAGGTGAAAAAAAAAAGGTGACCTGAAGGCAAAAGGAAGTAGCTCGAGTTTGAGCACATCTGCATCAAATATGACACACACACACAAAAAAAGAAGACTACTGATGCAACAAACACTTCTGTCGCAGGCAAACAGTGCCCAGTGGTTACTCCAAGGTGTAAACTTGACCATGTCAACACAATCAACGGGTTTCTGTAAACTGCCTTCCCCATGTGATGCAAGACTGGTCTCCAGCACAAATTAAAATAAAAGACGGGGCATTTCTGTCATTTCTACATGAGCATGCATGTTTGCGTGCAGCGAGCGAACACTTCAGCTATGGCGGCTGGCCAAACCCTGTTTGGCGATGATCCAGTTGCTGGGCGATGCCGATTGTGTTTGCATCTTGGCGCATGCGTAAATGAGCCCCAAAACAGAGGGCACATCTCTGTATGCCGCTCTGTCCGCCAGCATTCATCGCTCCTAGCCGGTCCCGCCTGCAGTTGACAGGAGGCAACTTCTACTGAGCACCAAGGTAACCAACACAGTTGTTGGCTAGCTAGCTGCCTTTTTGCGATGTATCTCACAGTGCCACAGTTTTCCCTAGCCAATCCCGAGCGCCTCTGCAACCAATCAATTGCTTACCACACCATTTGTTCCCTACAAGCGAGTGGTGTGGCAAACGGCACTTCTGCGTGCACCTAAGCATTCGCTCACGAAACAGGCCGGCCGCTGAATGCTCAAGTGTTCACTACGATGCACCCACGTCAACCATGCTCCACCCCATTTGTGCTGGGTACATTCCGGCAGCTGCCGCTGCTGCTTCTGCTACACCACCGAAGCCATTGTGGTTGGTGCCCGACGAGCAGGGGACGGCTGTGGTGGCCTCTTGGTGCCGATGATCAGGGTCGCTCTGGTGCGCCGTCTGCCCGGCGAGAGGTGGACATCTGTCACGGCGGGCTGCTGTTCAGCAGATGCGGCAGACGCCACGTCCTGTTGACTGACCGAGGCTGGTGTGAGGCAGCACGACTGCTGGGAACCAGCCCCGCTGACTGTTGCTATGCTGCCTCCATTGATGACAACCTCTGCGCAAAGGAACCAAAGGGAATGAATGAATGATGCTTTAACTTCAGTAAATCTCAGTCTGTTCATTACCACAAACTTTCATTACGTTATGAGGCTGATAGCTCGACAAGTTTGTTGGTGTTAATTTCTTCAGAAATGTTGCATTTATACCGCAATGCAGTCAAAACCCACTATAACGAACTTGCATCCTGCACCAAAATACCTTTGTTACATCCAATATTCGTTATAAGCACATATTTGTCACCTTTTGATATTGATGAGAAACATTTAATTTATGTTGCTATATATTCCATGATTTGTTATATCAATGATCACTATCACAAGGTTAGACTGCATTTTGTTGAATACGACGAGTTTCCAAACTCACAAAGTCATTTCAAGACAACAGAACCAAGTTTAGGCAAATCCGTGTTCTACTTATCATTCCCATGCTGGCTCCATACTTGCACCTTCCATAGACATTAGCACCAGATTTGCCTCTCGTGATGTTTTGGCAGTAAGCTTTATGTCCCAGCCCACAGAACCACTTCCTCGTGCACGTACCTCTGGGCTGCAGCCTGCAATGCAGGGACGCCGAACTCCAGCTGCGCACACTCCGAGGAAACGTGGAGAAGCCAGAGTCCCGCTCATCACTGCTGCCACCACGACCACCACTGGCGCCGCTTGCTCCGCTGCTCTCGCTGCTCGCACTGGAACCGCGGCGCACACGGATGTGCCGGCGGGCGAGCGGTACGGATGCCGCCCTTGGCGCCGCCAGCTGGCCCTCCGAGAGGGACCGGGCCTGTCCACTCGCCGACGCTGTTCGCGAATGGACAGGGGAGGGAGAGCCGCTGGGAAGGCAAGGCCGCCCAAGTGCAATGGGATGCCTCGTCAAATGCCGCAACGTTGTCTGCTCCAACAGAGTGCCAGTCGCCGCACGGGGCTGGAAACTTGTCAGCGTTGCTCGCACGTGGGGAGGGCTCGGCTGGCTGCTGCTGCTGCCGCTTGCAGAGCTCAGGCTGCCTTCTCGCCGACCTGATGAAGAGAAGAGTGGTCACAGGTGGGAAATTAAATTAAATTCTGGGACTTTATGTGAAAAAAACTATGATCTGATTATGAAGCACACCGTAGTAGGGGACTCCAGATTAATTTTGACCACCCAGGGTCCTTTAACGTGCACCTAAATAAAAGGTAGATGAGCGTTTTTGCATTTCACCCCCATCGAGATGTGGCCGCCACAGACAGGCACTTGACCCCACGACCTCACATTTGGCAGCAGAATGCCATAGCTACAGAGCTACTGTGGGGCTCACCGATGAGAAGGGCTTCCATAATTGGCTAATAAGTGCAGCAGCCAGCTGAAGACTAAAGGTGGCCTTCAGAAAGCTACTCGTTTTGAGAGTGCCCGGTGCAAGACACTGCAACTGCTCTAAGTGAGACATAATTAGTATTTTAGTTCTTTGTGCACTTATAGAGTATTTTACTAGCAGCAGGCTCCAGCCCTAAGCTAACCTCACAGCAAATAAAAGTAACGAAACTACCATTACTGGAAAATGTAACTCTGCAAGAATTGTATGCCACGCTCGATCATTTCTAAACATACAGTCAATCAATTGGAGGAAAGAAAACTTTTTTTAGCATGCAATGTTCTGTGGCGTAGAGGAAGGGCAATGCAGATAGCATGGGGTACTGACCTCGTGCAAAGAAAGGCATCCTGCTTGCCCCCAGAATGAACGTCTGACTACTTGTGTCCACCTGGGAGCCCAAGTCATCACAACTTTGGTGCCCGCTCTCCTTGCTTGAATGGTCTGCAAAGATGAAACACAGTGATACATTATGAAGATATGCCTCATTTCACATGCATACAGCATCATTCCAGGCAAGCACTACTGGTTTTCAAATGTGCCTTGTCTTGCATAAGTGTGCTCTGTATAGAATAAGTCTCCCACCTGGAACCTTTCTCAACAAAAATAGATCCGCCTTGATTGACCTTCAATAGTACAGTAACTGACCAGGCCACAATAACTACATGACAATGACGATAAATGATGCGGGTATGAGTTTTTAGTTTTCAACTGCCGCGCCGAATGAGTGTCGAGTTCTGCAGAACGCTATATTCTTGGCGAATTCTTTGTTTGCGAGGTGAATCTAGTTTGTTATAGGCACGACAATTTTAATTCGGTAAAGTGAGGGATTGAATAGACAAATTTCTATGGGCATTTCAAGGGGAATTGCATTTATAGTGGAATCTCAATAAACGGAAATCATTCGACCGGAACTGCCCCTTAAACGGAACACCATCCTCATCGTTGGTTGGTTTTGTAGTCATGCAATTGTATTCAGCTTTTTCTCTCAGGAAACGGAACTCCTGATAAATGGAACCAATTTTTCTGGTCCCTTAAGGTTCCGTTTAAAGAGAGTTTACTGTACTTTGTTATATTAATTATTTCGTAACACTCTGTTTAATTATACCGATGTGTGAACGTACAACCTTAACAGCACTTGTGTAAAAGAGTCCAGGACTTACCAGAACCCGAGTCAGCACAGATGTCCCGTGTCACATGGATGTCACCTGCATCAGCCTCAGCTCTGAGAAATGGCTCCTGCTCCGGAGGCCTTCTCGGAGGTTCCACAGGAGGCGGGGCTTCTGGAAGCGTGTTGCAGGTAGGGCGCTGCCTCTTGCGCGTCTTGTAGATGATAAACACCCAGACCAGGGAAGTCCCCACGATGCAGACAACGACCACAATCACCACTATGCCCGTGGTCATGCCTTCCGCATCGGGACCCAAAGGCCCCAGTGAGGACTTGGCTGCGCAATGCAACGAACAAAGGCACATCAGTAAAGGCAACACCGAGAGTAGGTTCAAGCAGGCTTCACCATTAATCACCACGGGTGGTATTCTCGGTTGTTGACTTTTGGCGATAAATCATGTTCATGGGCTTTTTATGTGACTAGCCTCAGGGCACACTTGAGCGAATACTTTGGGAGATACTTTCACTTTCGCGAGCTTTCATGCGACTAGCACAGAACGTTTGATGTCTATAGGCAACAATGTTCCTGGCACAATACTGGGCGTGCTGTCCAGGCGTTGCACCAGGAACATTGTTGCCCGTAAGCACCAACACTTTCAGCACTAGTTACACAATATCTCATGAAAGTGAAAGCACAGTATCATCGAAAGTGATCGCCCTTAAAATGCCCTCATAGATGCATCAGTGTCTACGGGCGACACCATTCCTGGGTGCTGTGCCAAAATGGCGTGCGTGCTTGGCACTGAGCCAGAATGCTGTCGCTCGTAGACACCAATGCATCCAGTGCTATTCACATAAAACCTCATGAAAGTGGTTGGATGCCCAAAACTGAACAACCAAGAATTATGTGCCAGAATGTAAACTGAATGCAGCATGAATACGCTGTTCTGACATTTTACATTGTTGATGGTGCACAATCAATAGTATTATCGATATTGATGGTGCACTGTCGATAGTACTACCGATAATGACTAAACTACCAATGGTATTGATAGTACTCTCAATAGCTTTGCATAACTGTGGTACACACTCACCTGGCACCACCTTGAGGAGAGACAGCCCCCTCTCAATGCCCAGGGTGTTGGTCATCTCGCAAGCGTATTGGCCCGAGTCTGTCGTCCTACTGTCGGTGATGACCAGCAGCTGCGCTTCAGCCACTAGGAAGTGCCGCTCAGTGGCCACCAAGGGTGCTCCGTCCTTGAGCCAGGTGAGACGTGGTTTGGGGCTACCAGACGACAGGCATTCCAGTACCGCCGTGTCGCCGGCTGCCACCAGCTTGCTTCGCATGGGACGCACAAACGCTGGTGCCTCTGCAGATGTGCGAAGCACACGTGTCAAACGAGAAACACACGAACGTTGGCAAACACTGTGAGGATGAGGATGAACGCCTGGGGGGGGTGCTGTAGACCAGAGTTGGGTCAGCCTTTTGCAAAGTTCATGAAAAGGTGGCCCCAGGATCACTACTGAGGAAAGGCTGCTGCATGCTCACTTTATAGGAGGTACAGAATGCCGCTAAGAAAAAAAAAATTATACAGAGAAAGGGAAAAGGAAGAAGCACACTACACAGTCAAAGTTACAAGCTGCCATCATGCTGTATACAGCATGCTTGTACACCCCCTTATGTGATACCCTCCAGGCTCTCAATTAACAATAATTGAAATCCAATAACATGACCAAATATGCAGTGGAATGCATCTCCCTGCGGAGCCTGAATCTGCATGCACCAGAACATCCCGGCCCATCACCTTGGCACAATGTCATATTTGTTAGAAAGACTAGAAACAGTGCGTGAATTGCACACTCAAGTACTGTTACTGCGCTTAAAGCGGCTAATAGTATAGTAGCGGCAACAGACGGAAATGGCTAGCATCAGTTTGTGGCATCCGCGAAGTCTGTAGAAAACAGCTTCACAATCATCGCTCATAGCAAGCATGAGAGAAATCTGGAAGAAGAGAAAGGTACGAGAGAAGATGAGAGAGGTAGACGACACTCACCGAGCACAGTCAGCGTGGCATTGGCACGAACCACGCCAGCTCGGCTGCGGGCGGTGCACGTGTAGACACCCGAGTCGGCTGCCTTGAGGGCCACCACGAAGAAGACATCATCAGTGGGCATGACATGCATCCGGCGTTCCCTGGCGGCCGGGAAGTCATCCCCTCCGTCCTTTTGCCACGACACCGTGGGCGTTGGCTGGCCTGTGGCGCCGCACTCCAATCGTGCTGTGCCTCCGGCACGCACCGTCAGGTTTGAAGGAGTCTTCACAAACGAGGGTAGCACTGCAGTTTAGAAAAGTAAAAAAAAAAAGGCACAAAATAAACACACCGCACACAGCTGCACAAGGGCAAGCGTGGATGTGAAACAGCAGTCGGAAACAGTGCCCACTTTGTTTTTTCCGTATTAGCATTGCACTTCTCTTAATCATTCAGGTGCTGCTCCGCAAAGTGAGAAGCTTGCGACACTTATCTGACCAGAAATTACACTGGCAGTACATTCTTGCTTCAAGCTCTGCAGCATCAAACCAGTTCTTACCTTTACAGCTGTCTGCGTAAGTGAAGCTTGTGGGTAGCTGTTTTGAGATTCTTGTGAAGCTAGGGTGCATTGGACATACATCTTCCTAGCCACATACGTAGCATATATAGCTTGGCATTAGGTGACTTGATAAAAAATCTTGTTAAAAAAGTTGTAACGATATGTTCATTTTTGACAACCTGTTGCGTTTCCCTTGTTCATTGTTTTTTTTTTTTTTTCAATTTAAAAAGAATTTGTGCCCTTCAATGTCTTTTCCCTTTCTCATCTCTCTATATTGCACGCTTCCACACCTTCTATCTGCAGCACCTTCAGTTGGTAGTTTCCATGTGTGTGTGTCATTCTGTTTACGGTGCGAGCTCTGTAGTCTTAACGCAAGTCATTGCAGAGCAATGATTTCCTGATAAGATACAACAGTATAGAGTACAGCGTACTGTAACTAATGCCATGCTTAGTGATGCTAATCACCTGTGGAGTACTAATAAGTTTATGCTAGACATGTTTACACCTTCATTTGGAACACTACAGGAGTTGTGAAGCAGGGAATCTCGGACAGGGATGCGGCCGAGAACACTCACCATAAACGCTGATGTTGGAGTGATTGGAGTAGACAGAGCCAAACTGGTTTCGGATCACGCACTGATACCGGCCCTCATCTTTATTCTGAATGTTTCTCAGGTGGAGGTAGCTCGTGAACACCACCACATCATTGGGCTCCACTTGCTCGGAGACCTCAGTCTCGACGTCAGACAGGAACTGTTTGGAACAAACAAAAAATTATGTTGGCAAACAAACGCCTGTTTGGAATGTTACGATGGAAGCCTGAAACTCTGCTAACACAGGCAAAGCCAAGCCCATCTGCAAATACAAAGTCAGTTTCTTTCTGCTATGTCTGTTTCTAACTGTTGTTGAGTACATTGTCTGTTTCGGTAGTCCTGAATCAACTTTAACAGAGCACAGATGAAAACACTCCTTATCAACCAATAAATATGTCTAAGAAGTCATTGTATAAAAGTCAGCATTGAGCTCTGTTGATTATAAGCGACGAGCACACCCAAGAGAGAAATGATGTTCTGTTTCGGATACCTTCTGTTCTTTTCTCCACTGAAACTCAAGCCTCGAAGCACTTGCTGTGGCTGCCTTGCATACAAGCGTGATGTTTTGACCCTTGAGTGCAACCTGGTTCTCGGGGCTTTGCAGCAAGATCTGAGGCTTGGGAAAGTCCTCTGTTTCCAGGGCAAAAAGAAGAAAATAGATTAAATAGAAAATGTTAAAGCATTCCTTTCACCCAGCAGAAGCAGTAGAGGTATCATAAACTGAGAAACGCTGGGCCAAGCAAGTTTACAAATGTTATTGGTGTAGCTTTAACAGATTAGGAATACAGTTACGGTCAGGCCAGCAGAACATATATTGTGGTGGGGTGTTATATGCTATTGTGTTCTGCTTGTAAGGTAAAACTTGTTATTCTTATTTGCGTTTATTCTTAATGTGCTTGTTTACATGTCTGTGCTTTGTTTACTGCATAGCATTAACATTATCGTATGTACTATTGTGGACAAATGAAACGCGAACAAGTTATGGCTAATTAGAATAAGTTCTTTCATTTCTGCTTCCACCGATACACATGATGCATGCATCGGTTTTTATGCTTAGAGTGAGGCCTACATTTTGCCGACCATCTAAGTAAGTGCGAGATAGTGCTCTCCAGTTATCAGACACGAAATGTAATCTGTCCTGCATTGTAACTTTCTTTTGTTCATGTTTCATTTGCCCACGATTGTACCTAGGTTTATTGCACATTATTATGTACTTAACTAATCAACTTATCTTGTTATACTTCCATAGTTCACTTGTTTGCACTTTTATCACTGCTTGCTCTCTTTCTATAATTATCGTACTCATGTAATAATAAAAGCCCCCAGCCAGCTTTTCCGAAAATGACTGGGACCTCATGATGTAATGTTTTTGCCATGTATAATAAACTAAAAAAATGCAAAATAAACTCGACCTGACTTAACGTCAATAATGCCAGTGTTAGTTACGATTAGCTTCAGTGTCAAGAGGTACTCTCTTGCTGCTACGCTACCATATAGGCAGAGCTGTGACTTTATGTAACCCCACTGTTTACACAGCGAAACGCATCCAAGCACCGCTGCTTCCAGAAGAAAAAGGAAAAGGGAACATTCCCACAGTGCCATTCATTCGAGTCCATATGTTATGAAAGATATTCTCAGAACGTGCAAGTAGATCAGGTATACGCACTGCACGTGAAGTTCTCGGCTGCGATGTTGAGCACTGGTAGACCCTCGAGTGCAGGCGGGTGGCCACAACGCACTTTGACGCTTTCCTGGAAACCTTTGCGGACAATCCATGCAGGCAGCCAGAGCAGATTGCAGTCGCACAGAAGACTGCTGCTGTCCAGAAGGCTGGTGAACACAAAAAAAGAAAGAAAAGGGCAAGTGGCAGTCAGGGAATACCATTCGTGGAAAGCACATTCATACCGTATTTACTCACATAACAATTGCACTCGCGTAATGATAGCACCCCTGAATTTTGGCGTAAAAATTCGATTTTCTCTCATTCCCGCGTGATGATCACACCCTGAACTTGTCGCAGCGATGTGTCGTGTGCCAAGTCTAGCTAATGATGATCGCGCTTACCATCTGTCGAATGCTACGCCGACTCTTGAAGACATGCCAAGCGGTCTGCACGCACCCAACATTCTTAAGCAGCTGCCCCATTTCATTCCTTTCATCCACTTTCCGCACTTCCACGAAAAAAAAATAAGCTACAACCAAACTTGCCTTGGCTTAATTATTTGTAGGCTTCATAATGGTTTTGGTCAACAACAACACAAAGGGTGCCAAAAAGGCACCAGGAGAGAGGATGAAGAAGTAGACATGCTAGTGCTCAAGGTCTAAGACTTTAGTTCCATACTATATCTAAATTCATACCCCTAATACACTTCTGAAATCTTCAGACTCTTGGCCAATCCCCTTGAGTAGGTCACTACTGCATTAGTAGTAGTAGTAGTAGTAGTAGTAGTAGTAGTAGTAGTAGTAGTAGTAGGCCACTACTGCATTAAGCATATCCTCATCATCATCATCAAGGACCAACTAACGTATCCGTAGGCCCCAAGCCAGCTGCTCATAATAATTAAAACATCACCAGGTCCTTTCAACATATGTCTGTGACGATACTCTCCGACAGTAAGAATCATCGCAGCACTGAGTGAATGATGTGTTGCAGGACTCACAGGGTGGTCAGCCTTCTGCGCAGAGGAGTAAAGGTGCCCTGGCTGATGGTGGTGATTGGGTTCCTCGAGAGGTCCAGAGAACGCAGGCGGCCCAGGCCAGCAAACGCCCTCGACGTCAGCGACTTGATGAGGTTGTCGGAGAGGGTGAGAAGACTCAGGCTGCTCAGGCCGAGGAAGGGCCCATTTGTGTCCTCCATTGTCGACGAGAGGGCGTTGTGGTCCAGGTACCTGAAACGCATTGGTACAGTTGGGAGCATAATGAGTGTGTGCAGAGCGATCAACCGCTGCAAGACTGGTGATCAAGAACTGTAATGTCAACGTATAAGTTTAAATACAAAATCACAAAATAGAAACACATCATGATGTATCATTAATGATGAGCCCAGAAAACAGAGCCTACAAAGCTAACAAATTCTTCATCCGAAGCCGATTAGATTCATTGTAGGATGAAGGCCTTGTCCAGGTAATTCCAGTAGTCCCTATCCAATGTCAGCCAACTCCACCTTCTGCCTGAAAATTTTGAAATCCCATCATTCCACCCAAACCTCTGCCACAACTAACTGCATTTCACTTCCCTTGGCATAGCTATTCATTATTCTAATAAACCATCTTTACCAGTCCTATGCACTATACGAACAAACTACACTTCATCTTAATCTTGACTATAATATCAGCTACCTATGTATTCTCACTAATCCCCGACACTGCCTTCTTTACATCTCTTATCGTTATACCTATCATTATTCATTGCATTACAGGCTGGCAAATAATGCTGTACTTGACTTTGTGAACACTTACAGTTCTTTCAGTTGGTTAAGCTGCTTGAAGGCCCCTTCTTCAATGTAAGAGACCGAGTTGTGTCCGAGGTAGAGAAAGCGCAGAGACTCCGCCTTTGCAAAAGTACTCTTAGTAATGGCCTGAAGGTTGTTGAAGGTCAATTCTCTGAAAAATGCAGGAAAACACATAGTTATTACCACTAAATTAATAAACTGATGTGCCACGGTTACAGACACAGCAGCATTACACCAACACAATATATTTCCAAGTGGCCTTCTAGACCAGGGGTGGATAAACTACAGATTACAAGCTGCAGACAGCTTCTTTAGTGTCCAGTTGTGGCTCGTGCATGACTGTTCAATCAGGCAGTCAGTGTCCGTTTTAATCTAATCATATGTTGCATTCTACTGGCTTTTACCAAACTAGGTAGTTTTGATGCACTTGTGCATCTGCCATTCTTAGAAACTAGACCTGCATTCCCCAGCAGGGAGAACAAGCAGTGAAAAAGGCAGTACACATACTGCTACATGATGTTAGTGTCTCAAACTGCCATGTTTCTTCTGTAGCTCTACAACAATATGGTGAAACTCTTCTGTGGTTCTTTGAATATGCTTGTCTGTCCACCCATGTGCTAGATGGAACTATTTGCGCTGCATCATGGCAAGAGTGAATACTTACAAGTGGGTCAGCTTTTTGCAGTACTCGCAGCCCCCCATGTCCACCTCAGTGATGGCATTGTGGGTCAGGTTTCTGCATGGCCAAAGAAAGATGGTGACGCACACAAACGACACACGGAAGCACTACAATAAAATTTCTCAGGCGCAATGGCAACACACTTACAGCGATCTTAAAGAGGACAGCCCGTACAACCACCCATTGGTCACAGCCGTGATGTTGTTCAAATCCAGGTTGCTGCACAGAGTAGCAAAATGAGAAGTCAGGGTAGGTGTTGCTTCGTAGAACAAGGCACACAGCAATAGAAAGGCTGATTCTATACCAGTGATTCTACCATGCTTGAAAAAAAAAACTAACTGAGAGTGGTGCTTAGCATTTAGCTATCACAGACCTATAAGAGAATGAAATCTGCAATTATGCTGTAGAACGTAAACCTAGCTAAATGAAAAGACAGCTACCCATGCAAGCAGATAAAAAAATATATGTATTTAATAAATCAGTAGCTTACTGAAAATACAGATCATTCAAGTCTCAGAGGCATGAAGAGCTTTGGTAAATAGTAAAAAAAAAACACGATACAGGAACAGAACGAAGATTAACTAACTAAAAAGGTGTGCAATCAATAGTCTCATCTTATACATCATGCCAATGACAATCAAACGTACCAGTATCCTTTGTTCATCATGCATACACAGCTCTGTTTAACATGACACTGTAGCATCATATTCATTGCTGTTCATCACCATTGAGCGACATAAGCAACAGTGCAGAATCATATTGAAACTCAGGTTACAAGTGACAAACATGGACTTATTCCTGTTTGATCATTTTCAGCATTATCACCTTTAGTGCGCATCCGCCAGAGAAGTGAGTAAACAAAAAAAGACTGGTGCACCTATGGCACATCGAGCTGGATATCACGTCTTGCACAAGTCAACAAATTCCCAAAAATGACCAACTAAGGATACAGCCCCAGAACATACTCTCACAACCGACTAGCTTAGCTGAACCTGCTGTTCCACTTGCCTTCAGACTTTCTAAATGGTCAGTAAGGACGACAACCTACACCGTCTTGTGTTCTTGCAATATCATTAGAAAAAAACATCGAAGGCAACAACTCACAGAGTCTGAATCTTGCCGAGGTAGTAGAAAGCCCCATCAGAGAGGTGGCTGATGAGGTTCTTGCGTAGGCTCAGAGATTCCAATGCCTCTAGGCCCTTGAAGCTGAGGCCCTCAATTGCACGGATCCGGTTCTTGTCCAGCTCCCTGGATAAAGTTAAGTACAATGTTCGTCACATTCCAAACCCTGTTCAGCCTGAACGGGCAGGCATTTTTGAAAACATTTCCACGCATCCAGTCCAAACGAACATGCTCTCCTCCTGCACGTGTAAAACAATTGCACCTGGCATCATAACAAATGAAGCATTCTTATATAGTGCTTTAGGATAATGCAGGGCAGGTTTGCAGAAGCAGTAATGTCCTCAAACATCACTGTGCCTATCTGTCAAATGTCATGCGGGCTTCAACATAACTGATTTGTGAATGTTATGTTTTACAGGGGCTCAACCCAAAATTAGTACACTTGCTCCAACTGAACACGCAATGTGAAAAGCAAGCTCCACTAAAAGCAATTTTTAAAACCGGCCTTGCTTAACATTTCAGAAACAAGCTTCACCGTGAACACATGCACTTAGAACAGTCAGTGTTGGCCGTTTTTCAATCATTGCCATCTGACTCAGCTGTGCTTGTTTGGCAAGTGGAGAAAACCCACCTGTTTTGCCCGAAGTCGACTACAGTGCTCTCGGTAAGCCCCGACTAAATTCTGACACATTGGCCCAACTTATTCTAGGACCTTTTTATTTCCTTTACACCTACCAACTCAGGGTAGCTTGACGGCAAATATACAGAAGCATGCCACTAGGCTATTACAACGTGAAACCCTCTTGTTTGATTTATCATCTTGAGACTGGTACAGTAATTAGCTATGCACACAAACAACAATGTAGCAGCACCATATGACATTGGTGCACTCTGAGGTGCCACCCTTTGTGCTACCTAGGAAGCCATTAACAGGCTGACTGGGGAACTTACAATTGCTTGAGGCTTTTAAGATTCAGGAACAGGTTCTTGGGAATGGTGGCGAGACGATTCCTGTTGAGCTGAAGTGTCTGCAAACTCGTGAGGTTGTCGAGAGAACCTTTCTCGATGCTCGAAATTTTGTTTGAACTTAGTGATCTGTGCAAAGAAAGAAGAGCAACCATTTTTGCACATCAGCCGAATGCCACAACATTGTTAGTTCTAAGACGGACACTTGGGCAACGCAAATGAGAATTCTAGAACCATGGAGCCTTGCAGAGAGGGCACACAAGTGACAGTAATTGTTGGCCTAACGCAATGCACGGCAACAATTTACGTGCACACTAACATTTGCGCCGACGTGCAAACAACCACAGCCCAACAGACAGTAGCCTGTCTGTTGGACTATGGTTGCATTTTAATGAGGCTGGCTGCTTCTGACAAGAAAGCACTTTGGTCAAGGCCCAAGACAAGACAAGAAGGAATCACAAGACTGAAGTCACAAGGGAGTCAAAGGACTCAAAAGGAGTCGCATGGTCAAGTTCAAGACAAAATCGCTTGACTGGAGTTGCAGGGTGTCGAAAGAAGTTGACTTTCAGGCCAACTACACTATAAAAAAATTACTCTATTTAGAGCATATCTTGTACCCAAACAATAATCATTATCTGCCTTGCTTGCATTTTCTTTCTTGAAAACTATGCACTTGCTACTTTTGGCAAGATGTCTGTCATGCTAATAATGGGCATGCCAATTGTTACCTGCAAGTACCAGGCACACAGTGTTAAAGAAAAGAAAGGCATGCAACATAGATGATGATTATTGTTTGGGGGAACACTAAGCCCCAAAGGGTGCCTGGTGTGAGACAAAAGGAGTCACTTGGAGGGAGTCACAAGAGATTCACAGGACTTGAATGGAGTCAGCATGGAGTCGCATGGCCAAGTGCAAGAGAAAACAGAAATATGGAATCATACGGGAAGCCACAGGAGAGTCAAACTTTCAGCTCAGTCAGAGTTCATGAAAAGAGGTGCTTGTGTCACACGCCACTTGCTGCAATGTTAACTTGCTGCTGTTACTGCTAGAACATTTCTTCAAGACATGCAGGAAATTGTGTGCAATATGGAAGAAGATTCGTGGAACTGACAAAGGATTTCCTCATAGGCATATGCCCTTTAGCCTATCTTAGACAACTTTACAAGAAGCCAAAGACTACAAGACAGACTTTCGTATACACAAATTTACAAAAAGATATAGCAGAGCTTTTTTTTTCTTTCCTTCAAAACGCTACAGTACTGCGAACTATGTTGCAAATGCTTCCTCAAAGTCTCCCCCTCAAAGTCTCCAACAGATGCTGCAGAAAAACAGGTGGTTCAGATCACGTTTCCTGAAAAGTCTAGCAACTACAGAAGGTTATGACGAGGTTGGTACTTACAGGTACTGAAGGTTAGAACTGTTGGTGAAGACACCTCCAGAAATAGATGTGATCTTGTTAAAACTCAAGTCCAAATTCTTCAGCTGAGGAAGCTTCTTCAGGTCACTGGTAAGTTGTGGTATGGCATTGTGAGCTCTAAAACAGCAATGAAAACTTGTCAGAGATGTTATTGGCACAACTGTACGCATTTAGCAGGATATAAACTTACAGGTTAAGTTCAGTTAAATGGGGATGAGAGCCAAGATCTGGAACTGCAGAGAGCTTGTTGTGTGCTGCTTTTCTGAAATAAGATTGACATTATCACTGTAAATGCTGCTGTTGTAAAACTCAATGTAAGCACTGCTGCGGGGGGGAAAAGAGGGAAATACCACTGATACATGTCCCGATGATGTTACAGTACTAAAGGCATTTGTTTTAGAGTATAGTGAGAACAATATATTTAGTTTCCATCAAAATTAATGACATAAATAAAATTTTGATAGCCTCACTTTGCCAGGGAGCAAAATCTTTCTTTCACCATCTGGTTAAACTTCTGGCTGCCGTTGACTGCTTCTTGGCTCTCGAGTGCTGGAGCAGCAGATATTTCCTGCCATATAGAATCTGGTTCTTTGCTGCCCTTTTTTCCTCAATTCAGGATTCATCAACAGCTCGTAAATTCCTTCTTCGGTCAATGCGCAAACAGACCTGCCGCACAGGCTCGCCGTGTCTGCCCTGCCGAGACAGAGTGACAAAGCATCGAGACATGTGCTCCGCCTGCTTTTAGAAACTTACAAATTTTGTCTTTGGATGACCTCTTTATGGATGCTAGAGTGGGTATGCAATATTATGTTTCTGTGCGAGTTGCTTCGAGAGAGGTAGGGAGTGCACGGAAAACACAAAACAAGTATACTCAGCAGATGAAGCAGGGTATTGTGCAAGGGTAAGTGGCCAAGCTATCTTGGGAGTGGTGGTGCAGGCGTTAAATTCCCAGTAGCCTTAATTAAATTCTGAATGTCCTTCAATAGGTTGCGGATTGCCCCACCAAATTCACTAAGGATGAGTTGAAGGAGTAGACCACACTTAAAACGTGCAGCCAGAGCAATGGGCGAAAAAGTGGTTATCACTTCCAGCAGACTTCACACTATGACGCTCAGCTGTTGACAGTAAGCCTTGTCCCTTATAAAGGGCAAGAAAAAGAATGTTGCATTAATTAACACTGTTGGCTAATGATAACGGGTATGCCAGTTATGCAACTGGCCTATGCAAATACAGTTCGACCTTGTTATAACGAAGTACCATCCAGCACAAAGATGCCTTCATCATATTCTAGTTATATTCAATATTAGTTATAAGCATATATTCATTACATGCCGACATTGGCGACGAACATTTTGCATGTATATACTTCGTAATATCAGATAATTTGTTACATCCATGCTCTTTATATAGAGATTCGATTTATAAAGAAACATGCAGTGATAAACTTCACATTTCATCAGTGCCATCTCACACTTAAATGCCAGCTGGAGTACGTCGAACCACCACATAGTGAACACGAATATAACAAAATATTGGATATAACGAACAATGCATATAACGAAGGTACTGTCGTGCCGGATGCGACTTTGCTATAGAGAGGTTCAACTGCATAGCTGGCAAACAATTTGAACAATTGGGTTCTGTAGGGCCTATGTTCTTTTCACACAGCATGCAATAAGTATGCACCTAAAGTAAGGGTTGCAAAAGTGCCTCGCTAATGGATTACTCACAAGCGCTTTAATTGAGTGATGTGCTGAAGGCTCCTGGTGTCCAACACGGTAAACTCGTTATGACTGATATCCCTGCACAGACAAAGAAGGAAGAAAACTCATGAGTGATTCAGACATGCACAATTTCTAGCGAAACTAAAACATCATATAAATAATGTGGCAAACTCTATTTAAGACAAACTCTGTTAAGACGAGCTTCCTCATGAGATGAGCAGTTCCGGGGGACATATAATTCCCATGGATTCACTGCACTTATATTAATGTGATAAAGTCTGATAAGATGAATACACATTCCTCGTCCCTGCATGTTCGTCTTAAAAGAAGTAGTGGTAACAATAAGGCAATACTTACAGTGAGAAATACGAGCTTATCTCGGAGGTGTTATACATGCAAATGACAGTGACACACGAAGGTGTCAAACAACACATTTTTATAGAATGGCGCGTTTGCAGACGATTCACGCGGTAGCACGGTGGACTATCTCGCTTATCTCTCCGCTGAGTACAGTCCACGAGCGCTATGTTGTAAAACTCAAGCTCCGACGTGTACTTTCAAAAGTCGCCATCTCGTCAGCTCTGATTGGCTCACGGGGCGGCTATGGTCCGTCTGACTGGACCGAAACGCGAACATGGCGGACTCTGACAGCGTCCCCACCATGGCATATCCCACCCGTGGGGTGCTATTTCAAATCCGCCACATCATCGAATTGACCATCTCGTCAGCTCTTGATCGGCCTGCAAGGCGGCTAATATATAACGGCCTCTCCGATTGGCTCAAAAACTGTGTATGCCATTGAAGGAGTTTGACACTATATGGCGCAATTTAACGAGGTCCAGAATAACGCCCCTGGGTCACATGACATGTCACAGCACTGCCATGTTTCACACGACATGTTTCGCTGTCTCCACAGCGAAACCACGTAAAGCGTACACGCACGAAAAATAGTGCACCCTATACAGCGGCGGTGTGCGCGTGGCTAAAAAAAAGAAGGAAAAAGGAAATGGGAAAGAAAAGAAAGTACGATGAAAATAAATCGAACGGTTCCGAAATGGGCGGTAGAGCCACATCGCGCAGCTGTCTCCTTTCTCTCCCGGGGATGAACCAGAGGCGGCCGCGGTTCCCTCTCCCAGACGAACGAACGTATGCGCGTGCGCACACTGGGGCAACACACGCACGCAGAGCTCTGACGCACCGAAGGGTCACGTGCAGCCCCCTTTCCTCCCCCCCTACCCCAAAGCGCCTCGCATCACGCGCGCGCAGAAAACCGCGCGGACGCGTGATCTGTCAAAGGCGTACACGCACATTTGCGCAGCGGCTCGGAACCGATTCAATCACGCGCGCTCGCAGCCGCAACCATCGACGGAGAAGCGTCGGCTCACTGACTTCTTTTATTTTCGGCGTTTTCTTTTTTTTTCGTCGTCGTCTTTTTATAGATGGCCCATCACCGGGCGGCCTGCAGCTAACAAGGCGCATGGCCTCGTCGAACGTGAGCACGAACTAAAACAATTTGAGGAGAGAGGGGCGGTTTCGATTCACGGGAAGCGCAATCGAGTCCATCTCTGCTCTGCCGAACCCACCGTTATTACTGGGGCCAATTTTGTTTCGCGCCCCCGAGGACGGAGGATGACGATGATGTAAAGGCTTAGCTCGCTGCAGACGGTCGACGAGCTCGTGAGAGAAATTCTTCTTCCCGGTCGACTAACAAAAGGGGTATACAGAACTGTAAATGTGGTACAACTATAGCTCGAGAGGGCAAACGGGTAGTTGTACAGGTACCGCTGTAGCACGGCCGCCTACGAACGAGTATGTGGAACGAAGAACGGTCACGCGGCTCTCCTACAAAAGCAAAAGCACGAATTGCTAGACATGTACAGCCGAACGCGAATGCAAGAATAACCAACTATACACGAACAAACCAGCAATGGTGGAGACACCTAGCGGCGGCGCTTTGAACCACAGCGCATGGAAGTCGCACTCGCTTGCGAAGCGAGTGCAAAGAGTGTTGGATCAGAACGAAAGGTCGACAAGCCTGCGAACAGAAAAAGGAGGAAGTCCGAAATGCGCACGCCAGTGAGAGATAAACACATGCAAACGCGATGCAACGCAATCCCGGAGCGATATGCCTCCCTACGCCGTCAAAGGCGGCGACCGCGCTATATCAGGCGAAAAGGAAGAGGTGGCTCATTCGTGAAGGATTTCAGCAAGAAGCGAAAACGGCTGACACAATCGTCAAATGTAAGGAAAGAACCTGCACCTTTCTCACTGTATAGCCATCACTGAACCGACGGACGCATAAATTTTTGCACGAGTGCTTACACGGCAAGTTAACGCGGAAGCAGCGCGCATTTGTTTAATAGGTACTTGTTGGTTCAAAAAAAAAAAAAGAAGAGAGAGAGATATATACGTTCACACAAACATTAATTACGACGTCATACACAGACGATCGTATTTCCCCAAATGCGCTGCTTCACGCACTTCTTGAGCGCAAATCACACGCAACTAATCCGTTTCGCCCATCCAGAACAGACGGCAGCCGTCACAAACGACCACCGCAGTTTCTTGCGCATGCGCAGTGCTGCGCTTCATGGATCATTTCTGAAAGATGGCGCCGAACTTCTCCTGACGCGTAGCAGCCAGTGGATCGGTCGTCCTAGACTGGATCGAGCTGCTTCCCCGGTAAAATATCTCTCTGGAGGAAGGAAGCGTGCGAGGGGAGGGGGAAGTGGCGACGGGAGCGCAAGTCATCATGTCGCGCTGCCATCGCTGGCGAGAAAGCCGGGCCGCGCGCAGCGACTTCGGCAAGAAAAGTGCGACGAAACGAAGCCGCGCGAGAAAACAGGACCACACCGGCGTGTGAGCGAACTAGACCGCGTACACTCTTAGTGCGAACGAACGAACGCAGGCGGTCGGCGCACTCAGCTAGCGGCGGTTGAGGTCAACTCTCCCGGCGACCTTTCTTCACGCGTCGGACTCGTTTACCGCCACTTCTCTTCTAGACCCTGGTCGTGGTTCCTCTCTCTTCGTCACGGCTCGCGGAGCGCTGATAAGAAAGGCTTTCGCGCTAATGCATCGATACACACACACACACACACACACACACACACACACACACACACATGTGGAGACTGCGACATACGCCGACACTCGAGTCGGGGCTTGGGAGAGGAAGATGAACAAACACAAGTTGTAGGGTGGACTCTTAATGGCCGATCATGACAGCGAAGCTGAGCTATGGGACAAGGACACACATATGAAGGCGGGACACGCCATACGGCGCTGAGTACGACAAGGAGCCAGTGGTTACGACGTTCGGCCAGTGAGCTCGCGAGGTCACGGGTTCGGTTCCCGACCGCATTTCGACGGGAGACAACTAAATGCTAAAACCGCTCGCGTACTTGGGTGTATAGGTGGAAAGTTGGAAAGCGCCAGGCGGCCAAAAAATTAATCCGAAAGACCTTCAGAAAGATCGTAGCCTGCAGTGTGAAATTTAAGCCCGAAATTTCCTTTTATTTGACGACACGGGGAAAATGAAAAAAAATAAGAAAAGAACAAGGCGCGGCGCTCGCAGCACCTTGTTGCGTTCTTTCCCGCAACACCCAAATAAAAAAATAAAGCGTCGACAAAAGACGTTCGACGTATACAGTAGAAACCGACCAACATTGTGGCCTCGTGTGAGCTCCTATACTCTCCGCCTTCTTTCGGCGCTTAATTCTTAAGAAACGAATCCATACCAAGTACAGCTCAGATTCTACATAGTTCGCATCTTTCGATTTCATCCTACTGCATGATCGCGAATGGTAACGCGTGCTCGAGCTACCGGCGTGCCTCTTCTTTTCACCGTCTACAACAGCTTCAATAAACTGATCGATCGAGCCATCAATCAATCAAATTTGCATGCGGGCGTCTCTGTCACCGCATAGATACAGAGTCGTCGCAAAAGAAGCAATTGGTATGCGCAGAACACTCAACTAGCGAGTAAGACCTCCACGGCCATCACAACGGCTTCACCCGACGGGGAAGGGCACAGATATCTAAGTAGGACAAGAAAGGTCGATCGACGCGAAAAAAAGAGGGTGAAAAAACAATACGTGCTTACGAGGCTGCAATGCGCATTCGTTGTACAAAGGCGCGGAGAGGGAAGTATATATGATTCTTGGCACCCCCACAGCTAGCCGTTATCCTTTCTTTTTTTCTTGTTGCTTATACATATTGCGTCTGATGCACCTTCCGTCTCGCTTGTTTGCCCCCCCCCCCCATCTCCTTTCTCTCTCTCTCCCTTTCTTTCTCTCTCTCATCTTCTCTGTTCAAGGCCTGCCATACTATATTGACACAGCGCGAATCCTCAACATCCTGGCGAAGCAAAAGGGGCCCTCCCCCCGTATGACCTTTCGCGGTTCAACACCGCGCGTCGCGAGATAAAAGCTATACTCCGTGCCGCTTTAGATAAAGCACGGGTAGAACTAGATAAGGGAGCAGGCGAAGAGTACACAGCCGACGCGATAGGAAACACCCCGAGAGACTCGAACGCTAATGCGCGCAAGGAAGCAACGAGAGAACGAACGTAGAAAAAAGAAAAGGAAAAACTGATCGCGAGATGATTATTCGGGCAGGTTCTCCTTCAGCGTCTCGGCATAATAATCCCCCGGAGAAAAAAAATATATACTTACTCGCCGCATGATATAGGGATTAAGACGTCGAGGACGCCTCTTTTCTGCAAATGTATGCAGCGGGCTGGCGACAATGCTGAGACAAAGCTCACCCATTTGCAGTCATACAAAGCGTGGTACTCTTTTTTTTCTTTTTCTTTACGGCCGAGATTCCAATCAGCGTCGCGAAGCTAGGAGACAGAGCGCGCGAGAATATAGTGCGGGGGTGAGGGGGATGAACACACGGACGCGTTGCATTTAGGGCGAAGATTAAAAAGACTGCTTTTTTTTTTTTTCGTGCAACCGCGCTGGAAATGAAAAGCGGACGTTTTCGACAACCGGAAGAGATGGAAGAACATAAAAAAAAAAAGAAAGCGTGGACTCGGATTATACGCTAGCAGCAACTGCGACGTTCGCATGCACATATATATATATATGCCCTGTTGGCGTCCACGAAGCAGGAGACCTCAAAAGACCGCCGCAGCCAAAGTGAGAGGCGCGCATTGGGCTCAGCCAGAGATGGTGCCAAACACAGCTTGGCACTCGACGACGCAGCGGCGCCGCGGCTCCCGTATAAGTTTCATAATCGCTGGCAGTCCGCACATAGAGGAACGGCTACAAACCAACGCGAAAGCGAAAAAGGAGGGAGGGAGGGGGGGAGGGGAATATATTAAGGACGTGGCGATCTATCAAAACGGCACCGAGCCGCAGGGATATACACTGGCCTAACCTTACTGCTTTCCGTTTCTCAGAGTCCCCGCGCTATACTCGCATCCATAAATAGTTCCGTGCCCATGCCGCGCTCGTCGTCCTCCAATCACTCAACCAACGAAGCCTGCGAAATGCGCCTACGTACGAGTGTATACTCGTACACTAGGTACGAGTAGGTACGAGTGTATACACTACACTCGTATCTAAGTACGAGTGTGTATGACAGGTACGGCATACACGACGGATCGCGTGTGGAGTCGTATTATACCGAGCGCATATACCACGGTTCGGTACGGCGTCCGCGGTATACGGCGTACGTGCGAAGCGTCTGAAAGGCGACTGGTGTACGGCTGTTGAAAATAGTCGGTAGCCTTATGAAAGCCGTCGTTGGATAAGGTTGGTGGCGTACACTTTAGGTCGCATACACGACGGGTAGCCCGCGTACGCACGGCAGGGAGGGCCTTCCGAGGTTCTCCCGCTCCCAGTCTCGATACTCCCGATGGGGACAGGAGGAAGGCAGGCTGGGAGCTCATCCTCAAAACGGAAGGAAGGACGGAAGGAAGGAAAGAATGAAGTAAGACCAAAGAGCGAGGGATTCCGTTCGAACGCCGCTGCTCTCTGCTTGCTTTAGACGAGGGCAAAGGTCGCCACGAGACAGGACCGCCCTTTGTACGCGAAGGACGGGGCGTGAAAGGAGGCGAAGGGGCGCGGGGAGAATCGAAGAAGCTAGTTACTCTTATGAATCCACGTGCAGGAGAGAGACAGGAGGCCGAATGGGCGAGGAATGTGCGTGGGGCCAAAACCGGAAGAAACAGCCTAAACGTGAAGCGGATGTGCAGCGCGAAGGGTGCACCGCACAGTTATAGTGAACGCGGGATCAGTATTCCAGCGTTGAAAGAGCACCACGAGCTCTGACGCGAAGGCTAGCGGAGTGAGTTTTTTTTTTTTTCTATATATATAAATTCCGCCGAACATATCGACAAGCCGTATATACCACCGGGAGCACGCCAATGATGCAGAGTGAATCGATAGTACATCGGGCCCGGCGCGCCCCCTTCCTCTCTATCGACGCGAAAGGCGGAGAGAAATCGAGAATCCTAGACAGCCGCAGGGAAAGAAAGAAATGTGTTCCAAAGGAAAGAACCTCGGAGTTAGCGCCCACGGGCCGTCTCTCCGTCGAGCGCGCGGAGGCGGACGGCGTCGAAGATGGGCACGTTTGACAAGGGGGAGACCCAAAAGAAAAAGCCTGGGAGCGCCCACTACTACGACCCAACTCGAGTCGGTGCGCTTTCGCCCGCGGCCGCACTCTTTCGGACTAGCTGTTGCTGGCTGCCGCCGCCGCCGCTGTTGCCGCGATCGCCCCATCGTGTGACAGCGAACTACTAGCGTCTCCCAAGTTCCGTGCAGTGCAGCGGAAGCTTGTATACTACCGAGTCGCGCTGCCTAACCAGGAACCGGCTGCGCGTGTAGGAAGAGTATACAGAACAAGGGGCGCGGCCTCGCCCACTGGACGCGGCTTAAACCCTTCCGCGATCCTTCCATTCAAAACACCGGCGTCCCGAAGCATTAGCGACGAACAATGGGCCGAGGCCGCGAGGCCGGTGCTCGCTGGGCCGACGGGGTCCCGCGGCGTTCGCTTCACTGCAAGGAGTCGGCGAGGCGGGCGTACAGCGCGGATATTTCGAGAGCCGCCGGCTCCCCCCGACAAAAGAGGGAAGCAGTGCGCGCGCGCGGAGGCACAGAAGAGAGACGGGCAACGGAGGTGGGGGAGGGGCCACCAGACAACGGGAGCTGGGAGCAGCGGGTCGCGACGCGGAGACACGACGCTTTAGCAGCAGCAGAAAGAGAACAGTGGGAAGAGGAAGACTCGCTCGCCCTTTCAGGACAAGAAGGGCAGTGTGAAGGAGGTAGCGAACTCGAGGGGGTGTGCTCCTCAGAGGTCTGACAAGAGAAGTGAGGGAACAGAGCTGGATTCAACCCACACACGCACGCACACCCTGCCCCTGCAGGACCCTCCCGTTCTTGCCCGCCCCCGCCCCCAGATGCTCGTTCTGTCCGAAGCATCCGCGACACACCAACAGCACAGCTAGCGACGACGAGGTCGACGGCGCGGCGAGGCGGGGAGTCCGGAAACCTGACGAGACATGGAAACGCGAAAGGCCATGACTCGCTTTGCACACGCTTACGCGCGCGAAATAGAACAAGAACACCGGGAATAATTTCGAAATCGCAAAAATAAAGGCATCATTTCACAGTCCGTGAAACGTGCAGAGGCTGGCCGTCAAACTGCAGAACGTGTAAGCTACACGGTTCCGGAGCGACGAGGCGCACGGCCACACCAAAAAACTGTTGACAAAATGGTTGCCAGACGTGCCTGAGAGAAGTATCGGAGGTCACGCACTAAAAGAACGGCCTGCGTGTGGGCCTTTCAAGATGGCGAAAACCAGTGGGCAACTCAATACTACACGCTCGAGCCAGCCGACAAAGCCCGTTGCGCTTTCATGGCTCGTTGAGCGCCGTGACCGAGAGCGGCGAGCTAACCAGGCCGGCCCTAACGGTCGAGTTGCCCCCGCGCCATAAAATCCTCGCGGCGGCGCCCATTCAGGTGACGCTATTCCCATGCGCCGGAGCAACCGGGAGACCGCGGGTAGCAATAATAGTATAATAGTACAGAGTAGCGAGGACGGCGGGCAGTCTGAACGCGCGCCGGAAAATGCGGAGCACGCTTCGTGCGTAAATCATAATAGGCCTGCGCGCCAGCCAGACGTGCATGAGCAGTGAAGGAGGGTGGGAGAATCGGGGAGCAGACGGGAATCGTCTGCTCGCTCGAGGGCCAGCAGAAGGCCAGAGGCGCAGCGGTGTGCAGTACAAAGTGCGACATGCCTGTGCGAGCCGCCTTCGCAAAGTTACGAAATGGAAAAAAAGAAGGGACCAATTAAGCGGCCGATGTCACACGCGGGCGCGATCTGCTTTTATATACACCACGCTCGTGCCACGATTCCGCGACAGAGAGGCAGTTGACTAAATCGAAATTGTGTCTGAACGCTCCTCACAGGCGTCAAATGTGCCTTTTAGGTCTGAAAAGAAAGAGACAGAGCAAGCTGATTGTCATGGCGACAGCCGCGCTTGATAGGCAGATGGCACAGCACAGAATGCAAAAAAAAAGAAAACGAGAGAAACAGCACAGAATATCCGTCTTTATAATATTGGAAGAGACAAAAATGTATTTTTTGTTCTTTTCTACCCACGCGAAACGTTACAGCAATTTTACGCTCCTAAGGCGGCGTCATCCCGCTGTTCCCTGGCACATGTTCACGCTGGCTCCGTTAACGAACCTACAAAACGTGCCGCGCCCGACATCGCTGAAGAGACTAATTAAGGCCGATTTCTCCAGTACTATACATCGAAGCCCATCCCCTTGTGATGGATAGCGTTCATGAGTCCGCGCCTCTTCTTCGGCCACGTGACCTCCGCTGTTTCTCGGAAAGTTGCACAAAGTCAGCACCGCTCCGGGCGGTGGACCTATGCGACCGTACCTGACGCGCAGGTAAGTTGCGAGGTAGCATGCTGCGCCCGCACACCTCCGACGTGTTTTTCTTTCCCGGTATTAACACCCTCGCCAATCTCTACGGCGTGCTCGTTAATCTTTCTCTCGGCAAATTCATTAACGACCGCAGCAGCGGCTACAAGGCGCACACGGACGGCGTGCGTCTAACACTGTGCAACAGTAAGAAGAAAAAAAAAAAAGAAATCCAACGAGCTGCGCAGCTGGTGCAACACATACCTCGCTCTCTCTCTGCTGCTTCGTCGGGGCAGCAGACGACCGCGCTCAGAACAGACGAACAGCTGAACGCACGTGCCGCACTTCGGTGCGGAGCGTTCACACATGCGGACAGAAGCGAGCGAGCGCACGTCCGTCCTCATCCGGTGAAACCAAAACGAACAGCAAAAGAGCGGCGCTATGGGGGAAGGAAGAGGAGGGACTTGTCAAATGTTTCTCTGACAATGATTTACGCGGCTGTTGCATCGGTCCGTTGGCGCTGGTCGCAGTGAGAACGCGATTGAAGAGGAGAGAGGGGGAAACGAAGGAGCGCCCGCAAGAAGAGCAGATCAAAGCACATACACACATATACACACACACACACACGGCTGCAAAATTTCCCCGCGGGTGGTGCGTGGCTGTAGAGCAGCTTAGGCGGCACCGGCAGTCGAGATGTGCGTACGTTGTGCGCGACGCAAGCCAGGGAGTGGGGGGGGGGGGGGGGATGTGCACCACGTGACCCCGGCGGTCAACCCAATCAAGCTTCTCCGGCAGCGGGGCGCGCGGAGGAGCGCAAAAACAAGCGGAGGCGCCTTTCTCATTCCACGGCCGAAACATAGGGGCAGCGGAAAGAAAGTGACGAGCGCGCGCGCCAGAAGCAGAGAAACAAAAGTGCGAAGATGAAGCGGGAACAGCGCGAGGAGGGGGAGAGAAGCAGCTAAAACCCGGCCGAGCTGCTGCTGCAAGTGTGCACGCGAGAAAGGAGCGGAAGAAGAGCGTGCCGGCGGCAGGCCGAGGCAGCGCAAAGCGCAAACTCGGTTCCCCGAGCGGCGAGGGGAAGATATTCGGCGGCATTTCTTCGGAGGCGCCAGCCAGCCTGCCAGACTGCGGCGCGGAGGTGGCGGCGGGGTTCCTCGGGGGACAAGACCCTCCAGCGAGCGCATGGATTCAGCTCACCCAGCCTCTCAATCCTGAGTCCCCCCCATGACACCACCCCTCCCCTCGCTTTCTCGCCCCTCGTTGCAAGAAAGTTGCTCGCTTGGCCTCCCCGGACAGAAGCCTCCAGACCGAATCCTCCTTTTGTTTTAGGGATTATTGCCTG
Source organism: Dermacentor variabilis (assembly GCF_050947875.1). Lineage (NCBI taxonomy): Eukaryota > Metazoa > Arthropoda > Arachnida > Ixodida > Ixodidae > Dermacentor > Dermacentor variabilis. Next base: position 142,546,520 of record NC_134573.1, read on the forward strand.
CTTTTTCGCCCCGAGCCCTTCTCCTTCTCTTTCCCCCAGTTTCACTCACGCTTTCCGCAGCCCAGGTCCTTCCGCGAGCATCTCTGGCCTCCTTTCCAGTCGCCCCTTTCTGGATACAGGAGGCAACAGTGCCCCACCGTTTCGAGCGCGCGCGAGTGCCTGACCGGACTGCGCAGCTCGATCGGTCTTGGCCCGTCGTAAAAACTGCGTCAGGGCGCGAGATTCATCGATAAGCGAAGGCCCGCGACAGCGGAGACGAAATCAAAACCAGACGGCGCCATCCCCGCATACATAGCGTATACGTACTATGCCTGCTAGACTTGGTCATGACCTCCACTCTTAATTCCGCCTCCCCCACCTCCCTCATTCCTTCTTTTATCATTTTTTTTATCAGCGTACCTCGCGTATGGTCCCTTCCTAACACAGGATGAGAGTAAACTAAAGAATAAAGTTGACCCTCTTACAAAAAAAAAAGAAGAAATGTGAGGATGAAAGGTCAGCCAACCATCCGTCAAGACGCGAATGAAGAGCAGAAGAAACCGCCCACGTATACAGAGGAAAAACACGAACTCGGGCGATTTCTCATTTCTTCACCCTCTATCTCTATTCCGTGGGAGCGTCATTTTTTTCCCGGCCTAACGAATTTCCCACCCGCCTCTCACGGGAACAATTAAAATTTCTCCCGTCGCGTCACGCCCCCTCGTGGTGCTCCCTCTCTCTGGCTCTCTCCGCTTTCGCCTCAGGTCGCGCAATGTTACCGGCAAGGTAGGCCGGCAGACGCGGAGAGCACGGAATTGTTTTTCGCAGGAACATTGTCGCCTTTTCCAACAATATGCGCAATCTATCACAGGGCGTGTTGGGAAGCGCCACCTGCTCTGTAGGCAACAATAAAGCCGCGCTCGCTAAAGAAACGGCAGCGCAGCATGATTTTTTTTATTATTATTAGTTGCCTTTTTGGCAAGCATCCGCTACCTCGGTAAAACGCAAGAAAGAAAAAAAGTTAGGGGCTGTTCTACTACCACGGGAGCGACAAAGTTAACTGTCTACAACGAGCAAAACAATTTTGCTCTTCAGTAATGCTAAAGCCTGGTTAGCTCAAGCGTTCGTCAAAAACACCTTTCGTGCCCGCACCCGCCGTGGTTGCTCAGTGGCTATGGTGTTGGGCTGCTGAGCACGAAGTCGCGGGATCGAATCCCGGCCACGGCGACCGCATTTCGATGGGGGCGAAATGCGAAAACACCCGTGTGCTTAGATTTAGGTGCACGTTAAAGAACCCCAGGTGGTCAAAATTTCCGGAGTCCTCCACTACGGCGTGCCTCATAATCAGAAAGTGGTTTTGGCACGTAAAACCCCAAATATTATTATTATTACCTTTCGGTTTTGGCACGTAAAACCCCAAATATTATTATTATTACCTTTCGTGACGTGCCCGTCGTCTGGCCGTGTAGGAGGCGTCGTCTGCTGCGCATAGAGTCGTCTGCATACAACGGCTAGCATACGCAGCAGACGGCACAGTTTAGCAGATTTTAGTTCTAGTTAATTGAACTGGGTGTCATTCTTGGGGGCCACGGCACCGTAACCCACATCGCCAATGTTCACTCATCACCATAAACATCACCATTGTTGCTTTCTTTCGTCTGCACGATTCTTATCCCAGAAAAACAAAGCCAAAGCCAAGAAATACCTTCCGAGATAATGTAGCTGCCAACCCCGTATAGGGCAGCATACGACAAACATATTTGCTCGTTGAAGCAAGCATCATCGGCGCTTCGCTTGAACACAGTCTTGAGAGACGGCGCCTCTGGCGACGACATAAAACACTAATGTCTGAAGCGCGAGTTCGTCGGCCGTTCGCGGCGCCAGCCACCATGCGTATTCCGCCCGCATCCTGCAATATCTGATCGAGCGATCTCGTCATGCATTTTTTTTTCTCGTATAAACGATAGATAGTCAAAGCACACGACTCGTATCATGCAGAAGGTAAGAGCGTGTATAGTTAGCCGCGTGGCTGGAGGCATCGTGACATGTGCAAGTGCCATGGAAGCTGCGTTTATAGGGGCGAGAGTATAACAGACCGAGGATGGCGCCGACGACGTCACGCGTATGGATTTATATATGGAGGGAGCGAAGTGGACGGTGAGTTGTAATAATGTGCGCGCTTGTACAGAAGCAATAGGAGAGTGCATGTATGCGCCGTTCAGTACACAGTCCTCCGAATCCTTTCTGTGCACAACACGAGAGCGAGGAGAGCGCCGCCGAAGTCGCACCCTGTAATATCGATGCGCTATTTCGTTCAATCTGCATGCCCAAAGGTCAACGACACGCGCGCGCACACGAGCACCGACGGGGGCCAACGCAACGTGCCGTATCGTTTCGCAGGCGTCTACAGCGCGCGCAATACCCTCTTGCCGAAAATGCCTTCGCCGGTGTAAGGTAACCGGCAATCTTGTGTACGTATACACACATCGCCGGGGCTCGGAATATCACGGTATATACACGGAAGGCACACTGGAATACGCCTTATGGTAGTAGCAACACCGCCCCCCCCCCCAACACACATATACATACACCGGGGAATGGGGGGGGGGAGGGAGGTGTCTCCCCTTTCGAAGCTAGAGGCGAATTAATGATTGCGAGCGACATGCATATGGAAATATAGACCCCGTGGCTGTGGCTCCTGTGCCGCGAGAGCGTGCGCACGCATTAGAGCAGCCGTCCAGGCCTGTTTTACAGCTTTCGCTCGGATGAGCACATTACGTTAAGGGGGGAAGGGGGGGGGGCATTTACCTCCAGAGAAGAACGCCGAAAGAGTCTAGTAATCGGCACATGCGCTCCAAGCGTACGTTCACTCCCAAGCTACGCCACACCCTCCTCCGCGGGGCGGGAAAGATGACTGCGAACAGTGTGTCCTGTACAGGTTTGCAGGGACCGCGCCGCGTTCTTGCAGGTCCGATAGCGCGACGCGTGATGGCGTCTAGTATATATGGTGCCCGTAACGATCGAGCGCTCGACACAGCAGCAGCAGCAGCAGCCAAGAGGGCGCAGAACGAGACCTTCCGGGCATGAAAAACGCACGGGTGGGGATGCCGGCATCCGAGGTACAGGCAGGAGCGGCACTGTATATATACCGTGACGCGCAGTCAATGATCGCATCGCAGCTCGTTACGGGCGCAGGAGAGCTCGCGCTTCGCTCTCCCGACAGAACGCGATGATAATGACACACACACACACACACACACACACACACACACACACACACACACACACACACACACACACACACACACACACACACACACACACACACACAGAGAGAGAGAGAGAGAGAGATGATTGGACGACGAGGAGCGAGGGAGATGTGCGCGTCCCGATGCATCTGCAGAGTGGAGACAGCATGTGGCATGGGCCTGCAGCATATATACATCTCGCAGTGTCGACCTGTTCCAGGCCTGCCGCACCAATACTAACTCCCTTATAACTACTTATAATACGTGGAGCTCAGCGAAGGTGCGGGCATCATGTCGGCCGACGAGCAGAAAGGAACACAAACCGGCTGGCGCTGTCCTTGAAGAACGAACTTTTTGGAGTTTATCGGCATTTCCTTATAGTACAGATATACGATACGCAGGAGTCCAGTTACAATGCAGCCAAAAAAGACTGCACGTAGGTTGCAACATGACAGGATCTGCCTTGAAACACGTCTACAAGACGACGCACTAATACGTTACATACGGCACTGAATGCGTAAGCGTTGGTTGTAACACACTATGCCCGCACACAGTACGCAGCCTAACCCCTTTTTTCCGTAATCCCTCCAACAAGGCACGCACTGAATGCTGTAAGAAGTCTTTTTTTTTTTTTATTCCCACTATATGTTGCCAAAGACAAGGTTGTCGCCCTCTCAGTTTCGGTACCAAGGAGCAAGGACGCAGTGAGGAACAGAGGTATACAAGGTCGGGGGCCCCAGCTTATCTGCGCTCACACTTTATGTTGCCCCGTTGCGTGGACCAAACCAGACGTGTGGAGAAGCGCGCGCTCGGAGGTGGTGTTTTATAGTGTACGTATATACGTTAAGCACGCTAAAAGCAATCAGTCAACAAAACACAAACTACAAATTGCAATCGGCGCGCAAACGGGCGTGGACACGCAACGAGGTCAGCGCAGAACGAGATTCTCGAAACTTATTGGCCGCTTACAGCTTTGCTGCATATAAATACGTATACACAAATCGCAAGATGTGGCGTCGCGCAAGTGGCCACTATAGACTGCAACGAGACGATTCTTACTATGTACTTAAGTCTCCCGTGTTGTCTCGCGCTGGCTTTCTAAAAACGACGCCTGCCGACTGGTATAAAATAGCGCGGGGGAGCAAGACAAGAGCAAGCGCTTCGCTCAGAGCAAGACACAAAGATGCAGAGTCCGCTAGTCGCCGAGAGAGAGACATAGAGAGAGCAGCATGACGAGAGCGTCCGTAGCCCAGTTTAGCAGACGGCGCCTCCTAGCCACGGAGGCGACGGGTTGCGATGCGCCGTCGGCGGCGAGGGGGATTACAGAACTGGCAGTCTTTTATATAGAAAGAGCGCTCTATAAAAAGGGGGCGGCCGGCTGCAGCCATCCGTCCCTCCCTCTCTTCGCTCACTGACGGTGGGCGCGCACCCCGAAATAGAGACAACAGTAGCTGAGCTCCGGCTGCCTAAAGGGATCGAGACACTGCAGCTCCCTTATTTAGGGAGCAAGCAAGTAAACAATGCAGGGCGCGAGAAGGGTCGCGCATTCTAGGTATGTAGGTCGATTCGAATATGGTGCCTAATACCTCGACGATAAACTTCCTTGGGGTGCGCCGTCGTTGACGTAAGAGCGGGCAAGTTGAGCGCAATACGAACGGTAAAGTGTTCTACGTGTTCCTGCACTTCAGCTCGAGGATCTTCACCTGCCAACCCTTTCCTCCCCTTTCTTACCCTGATCGCCCTCAATAGAAAAAGTGTGTATGTGTGTGTGTGTGGGGGGGGGGGGAGGTCTTCTAGCCTTTCGCAATAAAATCCTATGGAACTGTTCCCTATATGGGCACCGTATGAGAATACACTGCGCGATTGGCGGCTGTTTAATAGCAAATGACTCCTCAGGGCATCAGCTTTAACCGAAACCTACTCTTCCGTAGCACTGTACACACGTCGCACTGAAGGTAGAGGCGCCACGAACCTACAGAATGTGGAAACGGAGGACGGCACGTCAGGGCTGTCGCTGTACACTGCTCGACGAATTCTAGGGACTTTACGCCCCCGACGACGCACTTGTGCAGGCGTTATAAACGTGTTCTTCCAGAAAACAACGATCAAACACGCCCACCTCCCACTGCTGGCGGCGACTATCTACATGGAAAGTGTCGTCATCTTAACACCCTTCGAAAGGCGAGGTTAGAAAGAGACCGCCGAGAGAAAAGCAGCGAGTGGAAAAGAGACCTTTCCGATCCCGGCCCCCTCAGCTAAAGAGAGCACAGTAACGTGCACGCTGCGAAAGAAAAAGTGACTAGAAAGAAAGAAAGAAAGAAAGAAAGAAAGATGCGAGCCAGTCGAGTCACGGCTGCGTGCAGGCAGAGACGAGCGAGCGTGGGGGCAGTTTTCCCTGCTGCAAAGAAAAGGAAATCGCCACGCGGAGGACAGGACAAGGCGAGGCAGGGCGGGCAGGCAGGCAGGGCCGGGACCAAGGAATCTCCAGAATTAAAGAGGAAACCGCGAGGAGGAAGGACGCCACTTGCAGGCTAGGCAGGGCAGCTCGGGGGCCCGCAGAGAGCCTGTAATCTACTGCCGGCTGCTGGCTTGCACTGCGGGGCACAGCGGAACAGCGCCCCCCCCCCTGCCCCCCTCTCGCTCTCAAAGAGCGCAACCGCCACCCCTCACTCTCCCTCTACTACCGCCTCATCTGGGCAGGCAAGCAGGAAACCATGGCTTTTCAGTCACCCGCCTCTAACAGAGGCTGCCTGCCCCACCATCCTGTAGAAACAAAACGTCCGTAACGAAACCGGGGTTGGAAAAGAGGGAAGGTATGAGAGGGGGGAGAGAGAGACCGACCGACAAAGAGAGGTGCGTGAGCGTGAAATATAAACAGCTACACGACAACACGCCGCCTCATCTCGCCTACGGCGTGGTATAAGGAAACAAGGACCTCTTACGACACTGCCAGCAGAGGGACGCACAGCTAGGAGAATGGAGGAGGGCGAGGAGGAGTCGCTTGAATGGGAGAGGAGGAGAGAACGAGCATCAACAAGGGGAGAGAACCTGCGAGCGTCCACAGCGAAACACGCGCGCACGGCTGCCCGGTCCGCTGCTGCTCCAGCTTCCACCCTCTTTCTTACTCGGTAAGAGGTGGGGGACGATGTTACAAATGATGGCTGCTTGTAAGGGAGGGAGAGGGGGAGCATAACCGCTCGGTGACCGCCTGCCTCCACGTTCGAATGGCGCGGGGCAGCGTGGACGAGGCCGCTGGCCTGCCACTGCCCCCTGGACGACATCAGTGAGCGCGGCGCGTATGGGCAGCAAGCGTGCGAGCGACAGGTTGTCGAGGCGTCAACGCTACGCGGATTATCCGGTTGTTATCTGGTGGCGCCATCGAGTAATAACTGGCTGTTAGTGCCATCCTGCATACGGTGATTAGACCGTAACGTCGTTGTTGTTACGTTTATCAAAATGAAAATTGTTATATAAGGAAAGAGTAGTACCTGCTCGCGTAGCTGCGAGCACATTTACGACACCCGATAATCGCACGAGTGTACACAGCCACACCGAATGCAACGACAGGTCTGCGCAGTTCAGTTGAAAGCAGCTCACTAGACGTCACTTCTTGCGCAACTTCTATAATTAAGTCACCGTGAATGCGCTATCATTCGGGGTCCCTAAGCCATTCCGAGTTCCGGACCCTGTATAGAATCCTCCGAAACTGCAACGCCAAGGCATTATGCGTGCAGTACCCGCTAAAACCCTCTAACGACGTCACACACGTACGGCGGGAACATCTGTACACTCTCCCATTCGAACCTAGAGGGCAGGCTTTCTTTTTTTTATGTTTTCGGAGACGAGGCTGAACGGGACCGCCTCGCACTAGCGAGCGGCGACCGAACCCTCCCGAGAATTCGGCGCGTCGCGAACTATCCCGAACCAAAGCAAACAGCAGCAAGCTGGTGCTGTTCTTGCTGTTATTGCTCCGTGTGCCGCGCCGACGCGAGGGTGAGGTTCATCCGCGCCGCATCTTCGCAACAACCTCCAACATCCCCCCCTCCATCCCGCCCCCTCGCCAGACGATAAATGGAGGCCTTCCCCGAAAAATAAAAGAGCCCGCCACCCCCATTTTTTTTTTCAGTCCCCCATCATGTCTTCTCCTCCCTCCGCGTTATATGCGCGTGCTGGGAGTGCGTGTACCGTTCGGAGGCTTCGCACGTCGTTTGCTGGCACACGAATCTCCTCCCCGTTGAACGATGGGCGGTGAAGCAGCAGCATGCAGCAACAGCAGAAACCAGCTCGCAACAAGCAACACTGAAAGCATGGCGCGACGAGCGGTCCCTTTTGTCTTAGCGGAGGGCTCTCTCCTGCTCCCCTCCCCTCTTTCTTTGTGTTTTTTTTTTTCCTTTTCTTTCGCAAGCTCATTTCATCGCGAATGTTCAGAGTTCCAGCCCCAGCTTCCTTTCTTTCTTGTTACCGAGCAGCAGGCTAGAGCGGAGTGTAGTTCATCCCGGCCTCTCAGCTTTTCTTTTATAATGAACATCTCTCTCTCTCTCTATGTTACACGTTTTCTTAGTTCCTTTCTCGCGCGTCCGCTTTCTTCGGCTCAGTTGAGAATTACCAAAAGCAATACCGCGGTACTTTTTTCTTGCGTTTGTTTGCGTTTTCTGTTTTTCTCGAACCCTGAGCGCTCAGTTCCAGAGAGGTTCATACAATAAATTACTAGAGGGAACTCTGGCGCCGCCAGAGTATACACGTATTTGTCTAATCTTCGCTCTTGTGGCTTCAGACGTTCTTGTGGCGTTATTCATTACGCTTAAGAAATCTTCGTAAATTTCCATGTACTCAACTTTCATTTCGTTTTCCAAAACGCTCGAAAGCAATACGTTGTAGCGTAATGCATAGTACGTCACTGCGAGTTCTAGTTGCGTACAACGCAATAGTGTTTCGTTGAAAATGACCAGTCTGCAAAATCACCCACACACAAACATTCGAAGCCAGAGGGATGAATATTACGTGCATACTAGTTTTACCTACCACTCCTATGGTATTTTTACAGCGACAGCTGAAATGGCCGTACACTATAGCACCCGAGTTCGTCGTTCTAGCAGTTTGTGGAAAGCTCTGTGCTACCACGTTGCTATACGGCAGCCATACGCTGGGGGCAACGCCAACTATGCATCCCCGTATAAACGATTTGCTCCCCGATCGACTGCGCCAGCACAGAACCCCCCCCCCCCCCCCCTCCCTTCCTCAAAAAAAGAAACATCACCAAAGGCGAAAACGCCCGCGCAGCGCGCGGACTACCCGCGGGAGAGAGCGAAAAAAAAAACTGCACGAAAAAGAAAGAATGCCTTCGTTAGACATGCGGGCGCCTAATGAATTGCGGCGTCGGTGCGCCTATATACAGGACGGCGCCGGCGGAAAAAAAAAAAAAAAAAGCAGAAAATGAAGAGCGAAGGAAGATCGGTTTCTCCACGCCCTCCGACCAACGTATGAGGTACGCACAGAGCGGGCTCTGAAGCGAAAGCGAAACGATCCGTAGTAATTCCGCCGAAGAACAGAAAATGCGGAGCCGGCTGAAAGCCGGAGATAGTGCGGGGAAGGTAGGACGCGTGCGGTGAAGGCGCACCCTCTCTGGCTCCGCCGTTCCCTGGCAAGGATTTATCAGCTGGGACCCAACCTAAACGCTATCGTCGTGATCATCATCATCACAGATAACTTTACCTGGCAGGCTTTCTACTGGCCCTCTCCAAACTCACTCGCTCATTTACCAGCACGACTACCTTCCTTCGCCATATCTCCTCGGGAACGTGCGGAGTACACGCTCAAAAAGATTAGAAGAAAACAAAAAATAAAAAGAAAATAATGGAAGGGGAGATCTGTGGGCCAAACCTAAATGCCATCGTCATGATCATCGCCGCTAACATTACCGGCGTGCTTTCCATTGCCCCTCTTCCTCTCGCTCACTCACCCTTCCACCAGCTTTCCTCGAGAAGTTATAAAAAAGCAACGAGACGATCCAGTCAGAATAGATAGCAAGAAAGAAAAGGGACGGAGGAAAGGGGGGAAACTTCATTAAAGTCTGGATCCATCATGGCGCCATATCACGTCGAGTGATCTTGGCGTCTCCGACGCCTCCGAGGAGGCGCTCGCTTCTCTGCCCTACCCTACCCTTGCAAAAACTGGCCTCCCTCCCGTCCGCTTACCAACGCCCCCCCCCCCCCCCCCCTTCTGCAACACCGCTCCTCCGTACTTCCACTCCCCCTAGCCAGCCACTCCACCATACCAATCCTCGACCGTCGCCGCCGTACATACGGTCATCATCCGGGGCGACGTCATTTCCCTACAAACCTGCTCGTCAGCTTTTAATTGCAACTCCTACATCTCCCCCTCCGAACAAAACGCAAGAAAACTGCTAGCAAAAAAAAAAAAAAAGTGCAAGTATTATATATTAGAATGAAGGAAGGGCCCGTACTGGACCTGCCACCATCCCGGCGCCTTTCCTTTTTTTTTTTTTTTCTGTCCTTATAGGGGGGCAGCATCTTGGTGCGTATACCCTCATCTGCCTGCCTGCATGCCTTCCTTCTCATCTGCCTCCTCGCAGTCGTTGCCACGCTCGAACGCCTGCAGCGAAGCGCGTAATGGCATCGATGGTAATTTCTGCTCGTCGCGCGCATGCGCACAAAGTAAAGCGCGGCGCGTTGACCGAGCAAGGCGCGGTGGTGCGACGTCATTAATGGTACTTTCCACTCCTTCAGTGAAAGACGACGACGAGGATGGAGAACGGCGATCGCCCAACCGGCGCGATATGCACCGCGACGCCGCATCTGTTAACTAGTAGTTAGTAATCTACAAAGAACTAACTTAAACGACGTCTTTCCGCAACTCGCACTGCCAGTGATAAAAAAAAAGAGAACGGAGAAAGAAAGTAGACAGCGGTGTATCGATCGGTGAGTATACTTCGCCCAGACGTATAGACGCACTGAGAGACAAAGCACTTGGCGCTAAGTGCACTTCGGCCATCGTGTAACCGCTCGCTTCGCACGGTTGAGTGGACACCGCCCGCGCTAAGTGCCGGCGGCGCAAATCTGGCCCCTCAAGTTGTATCCGCAACGATAACGGCGCAGCGAACGAACAGGAATAAATGAAAACCGTCGAGAAAAAAAAAAAAATCGCAGCCTATATGTGCGGGGCATTGAGTGGGTCACCTATATTAACGCTTCGCGACTCGATTTTCAAGAAATGCCCGCAACAACTCGTCCAAGTGTCTCCACGCAACTCGCTCCCTCGCGCAGTGCCCGATATAACGAAAACGATGCTTAGTTGTGCAAGTCAGCTAACGAGAAGAAATGGAAAGAAAAGAAAGAGAAAAGAGCCTGTCTCGCGGAAGACGGAGGGGGCTTGCATCAGACAAGCGTTGCAGCGACTTCGATAAAGTGCAGCTTGCCTTGGCAACCGGCAATCGCGAGCATACGCAAACGAGGCTTTAAGCACTGCGCGAGCTAGCATCGATCGCGCAAGATCTCAGCAGTATAATAGCGAGATTACCGCCGCATCCACGTTGTCATGGAAACACGTAAGAACGTCAGAACTAGCTATAGGTCAGAACGCAAGCGAGCTACGTAAGCGAGAAGTATACATCACGACTTCCCGCGCACACCCCATTTCGGCTACGAAACGACATTCACGATGTCATTTAATAATTGTTCGCCTATCGACTCGCTTGCTATATATAGGCATTACGAGAAGACGCCGCTGTGCAGACGACCTTGCAGACGAGAGAAATCTTGCAGACGACAAAGCGGCGGAAGAATACACTGGCGCGGGCACTCGTATTCCTCAGCTGGCTGAAGGCTGCCCGCGGCTTCCGCAGTTCTGAACAGAACTACTTTGGGACAAGGCAAAGAGCAATCCGCGACGCTCAGAACAGCGTCGCCACAGCGCTCATTCGTGCGCATACGCAAGTTAATCACGTAGGCATCTGCGTATAGAATCAAAGATTTCCTGGAAGCTATAGCGCTCGCTCGCGCGGTTAACTTTTCCGGACAGGAAAGTGTGCATCAGGCGCGCCTCTGCATATACCCGCTGTCGAGATAGTCAAATCACGCCAAAAGGTGTCATCGGGCGTTGCAACACGTTGCGTGCCTGCACGACGGCACGCCGCAAGCTCGATTCTGCGCATATAGTGACAGCGCATTGCGGCAAACAACACACCGGACTACACAAGGACTGTTACACGGCAAAGACGCCGTGGTCGTCGGTAAAAAGAAAAAAAAAAGATGCGCCCTTGAAAGCAACGGCGGTGGTGTTCTTTTCCGCCCGAATGAGATATAAACGCCACCATTCCCCAAAGGCAGGTAATAAAAAGGGGCCTACTACAGAGAACGACGAAGGACAAAGAATATTAAAAACAGCGAGAACGTTCGTACGTCAGCGTTGTTGTTACACGACGTGCGAGGGGCGGGGAAAAAAGGGGGAAAAAAAAGGCGGAGAGAGATGGGAGACGCAGTAAACGATCCGCGAGAACCCAGTCCTGCGCATACACGCAGACGGCGAAAGGGATATTACATTATCCTGCGGACGCGCGACAACGCGCGTGTAAGTATTATGCCGCTCCTGTAACCACCGAGTGCGCGGGTTCGTAACGTTGACGAGCGTCGGGGCGCGTTGACGAGCGTCAGCGCGACGGCGCGTGGTTCTGCCAGAGAGGCACATCCTCCATATACACTTCCGAGGCCGCGAGACAGTGTCTTTCCCTCTCTTCTTTCCTTCCCTTTCCCTTCATATAATAGCGCATCCGGACCGAGGTACCTATGCTCGCGCGTACGTAACGCGTATAAAGCGAGAACTAATGGTCTCCCACTGTGTACAACGGACGCACACCTACATCACGCGTGGTGGCGAGCGCGCGCGCGTATTATAGCGTGCGGCGCTGGCTGTTCCCAGAACACGTGACAAGTAACAACAACAACGTAAAAAAGGGCGTAGGAAAACGCTTACGGAAAGAGAGAAAAAGAAAAAAGAAGAAACTCGTCTGGACCGCGCGCATAAGCGTTTAAGCGCGTACGCATTTTAGTAAACGCGGGCGAGCGAGAGCCACCATTACTATACGGTCCGTCGTGATTTTTGACGCCCACCTGTTTTCGTCGCGTCGCTTACCGCGAGCGAGAGAGAGCGTTCTGCAAAGCCGTAGTTTGAGGCAGGGACGTATATGCACCGCTGTATATATACGACAGAGTATAGAGGCGGCGGCGTGGGCATCTGACGGCGCCTTATCTGACAGCAGAGATCTCTGGGGTGGGTGGGGTGGAGTTGACGCGCCTTGCGAGACAAGGCCCGCGCGAGCGGCAACGATAAAGGGGTTTCGCGCGAAGTCGCCCGCGTTATAGCCTATATGACAACGATTGTGCGCGTTCCGGTGAAAAAAAAAAAAAAACACTTGCCGATTAAGGGTGTTGTGGCAGATAGCTTTAACAAGGTCGGCGACGAAGGCCCGCGCGGGAGCGAGTGGAAGAGAGTTCGTAGACTTTCCCGCCTCTCTCCGTTTTCTTCGACACCTCGCGGTTTTGTCGTCTCTGCTCATATGCGTCCGCTCAGAATCTACTAACTAATGGACCATACCAGCCTTGAAAAGAAAAAGAAAGAAGGAGAATAAAACATCATTACCGGCTTACATCACCTCCGCAAAAAAAAAAAAAAAAAAAAAAAGAAAGCCAGCTCTTTTCATACACACGAGTCCATCAACGTTACATCAAACACATTTACCTGCATGTGAATGGCGTGCGAAAGCGGTATATTTAACAAGGAAAACAAGAAGAACAAAACGGATGTCCTGATGTTTCAAAACGCATATCTCAGATATTAGAACAGAGGACTGAAAGAAAATCAATTGGACGCATCTACGATCATACAACTATATGCATACATTATGACATTCGGACGCTGAAAGGCTTCCTTTGTCGAAAGGATTTCACGCAATTCACGCATTCGACCGTAACGCCGCGTTCCGTCGGTTCCCCGCGGCCAAAAAAGGCGCGGAGCAAAACCGCCTATACGCGGCGAGGAAGAACCGCGAACGGTGAAACATGATCGGCGCACTGGAGCGGGTCGATTATTGAATAAGAAAAGCACAGCATGCCGGGACGTCCTCGCGAAATCGATACGTCAGTATACGAAAGACTGCTCACAGCGTTTCGCGCGCCAGAAAAACAAGAGACACGGAGACGGCCGAATTGCATATAAACACCATAGGCGGCAACCCCGTCGCCTCAGGAGGCCGAGAGAGAGAGAGAGAGCGTGTGTGAAACGGCGGCGCGGCTCACCATCAACGCGCCGCGCCATCCGCGACGCGCGAACGCGATTTGCCATCGATCACCACCAAAGCGGAAACAACCACTACGCTCCGAAGCCGAGCGCTCCCGACGTTTATATGCATCCGGTCCTCGGTGGTCTATCTGCCCGGCGCGCGCCATTAAGAACGAGAGACGGCGCGGAGGCCCGAACCGATAAAAACGCCGCGCGGCGCGAGCCGTAAGCCTCATTTCCTCTTCCACGATCATCCTTCGCGCGGGCGCGCGCATCCTCTTCGCGCTTCGAACGTGTTGAGCGCTGCCTGCGGTACACTCTGTATGGCGCTGCTTATACGACGCCCGAGAATCGACAGTCGCCCTTCTACGAAATCTCCATCGCTCCTCGGATCGCTCGCCTTCACTTCAGCGCTCTCTCTCTCTCTCTCTCTCTCTCTCTCTCTCTATGCCGAGGCGAAGCTTTCTGTCGACGCGGCTTCAGTTCGCCGAAGCGACGAAGCGCGTGAAAAATGGGGCCATCCGACAACGGCGCGATGCGTGAAAGCATAAGTGAGCCAGATAAAAAAAAAAGAGAGAGAAAACACTCGCGGCAAGGCCGCCGAACGATGCGGACCGAAGCCGCGTGCGCGGTGGCTATAGTACAGCGTCCGTTGTGGTGCCGATCCCCCACGAGGTTGCGGGTTCGATTCCCGACCTCGACGGCCGGACACTCGAGGCGCGCGTCGACCTGATCACACGATGTTTTATACAACGCATGCAATCGAAGGCACACGAGCACGCATACATTAGAATGAGAACAGATTGAAAGCAGACCACTCCTACAGCTGTCGCACTCGCCAAGCCGAAAAAAAAAGTCTGCGGGAGCTTACATAATCCCAGACGCGCCTGCAGAGAGAGAGAGAGAGAGAGAGAGAGACTCTCTAAACAGGTCTGCACCCAGTGGGCGCCTCCCATCTTAAATTAGCTGTCGCGTCAACACTCGCTTGCCGACACCTTCGTGACCACCACGGGGGCGGCCGACAGCTCGCGCCAGAAGGACGCCTCCGCAGAGTGACGGACCCTTCGTAGACGCATGTGCAATCCGCCGTCGTCTCGCCAAATCCGTGCAGTGCGGTAAAGCGACGAATCGCGACGGGCCGATCGGGAACGAGATAACCGGGAACCGCGTTTCGTAACGATCTATTTTGATAGTGGACCCTTTTTGTTACATTTCTCATTATCCTTCTCATTGCACAGAACGGTCGATGCTGGCGACGCGGCGAATACGGAGCCAACGACGCCGGGCGAAAAAGGATGAGAAAAATGAAGTGGATAGATACGATACAAAAAACAGCAGCCCTTAAAGAAAGGGTTCGCCGATTGCATGGGAGCTTCGTATGCGAAACCGGCCCCTTACGCACATTCCCAGATAAGAAAGGTCATTTAAATATATTTCTCTCTCTCACTTTTCCTCTCCACCCCCACAGTCATACGTACGCGAGGAGGATGATCACGGACGGATTAGCGGCGCACAACAACGGAAAAGCGGTCAAGCTTTTATATGCCGGTTGGCTCATAACTCGTTCCTGACTGGCCGACCACAGATCCCTACACTGTCGACTGCGAGCAACACGGATTAAGCGAGACTTGGTCGCACCGCGTGTAGCAGCAGGGTGCATGATGGAGGTGACCACAGCCGCGGCGGGCAACGACGCGTCAAAAGAAATAAAAAAACCGCTGGCGCCGGGTTGCAATATGCGCGTCGCGTTCCCTGGCCCGTACACACGTCCGACGTTACCTGCTGGCGAAACGAGAAGGGGGTTATAAAAAAAAAAAAGGGGGGGGGGGGGGGGTTGTTCGTCGAAAGACGCGAACGGCCTCTTCACCTCGCTGGCTTCTTCTCCAAACGCAGTTCCTGTCGCGATGCAAGTAAAGCCCCAAGTGCTTTTCGGGAGACGGGCGGGGCTCGGCAAAGGACGGCCACAACTTATCCGCACGCTCCGCAGGTGCTGTATATACGGATTTCTTTCTTTCTTTCTTTCTCTCTCTCTCTCTCTCTCTCTCTCGGCCGACGCGAGGAGCAAGGCACAGCGGGAAGTCTCACCTCGGTGCCCCGAGAGAGACCCCTCCGCGTTGCTCTCCCGCGGTCGCCCAGCGAGACGCCGCGCAGCCAGACGGCATGTCCGACAACGTACGCGGAGCAAGAAAGAGCCGGCGGACACTTCGCCAACACAGACCGCAGCCCGGACGTCCACGCGTATCGCGCGCCCAAGCAAGCAAGTTCAAAAGACCCCGCTGCTATATATATATAACACTCTGGCGGAGCGAGAGTTCGCGAGCAGCATAATACTGCGTGCGAAGCAAAGTTCGAGCTCACTGAGCAACTTAAGAACGTGCGCGGCCCTTATGTAAGACTGCCTCGGCAAGTCGCGAGAGAACGGCAGGCGCCATTACTTTGGTGCTACGTGCTGTTCGCCAGTGTGCATGGTACAGGGCCGCAAGCAGCTATGCCACCATCCAACGCTGTGAAGCAAGGACGCGTTTACTGCAGAGTGGCGTATACAGCCTATACGTTTACGGACATGGCAGAAAGCAGGCAAGATGACAAGGTATAAGCCCCGCTTCTGCAGCCTTTCCGTAACCGTACAAAGCAATCGTGCATAAACTAACCTGAAGCTGTTTAAGACACGCTCCTCTGGAACGCTGCATGCAACTGACGGAAGCTCGGTGTGCCCAATCCGCGAGCCATCCGTGAAAACTTTATCCGTACTATCTTAATAAATAAATAAAACGGTCACGTTACAGAGAGATACGACATTTGAGGAGAAGTCAATACAGGGACGGTCATAACATTGGGACAATGGCATGGGAACTTTAAAACGGCGGAGACATCCCAGAAAAAGTTCGCCCGCCCCGCACCCTCTCCTCGTTCGGTAACTGGGCACGACGCCCCGATTCACCCTAAAAAAAAACACCGATGTTCCGACGAGGCTAACAGGCACCGATGTCCCCAACAAACCCTTTGACCTAAAACACTTCCGCACTCGGGAAAGACCGGTATAAAAGCCCTCGCTACATGTATACCACGTGATTCGCATATACGCACACGGCAGCAGCGCGTTCGAAGAATAGAACGACATGAAGCTGAGCTATATAGTTGGTAAGGATTCATTAGCTCAGCTTTCGGTCGTTCCAAGCTTCATTTCTAGTACTCTGATAGCAGAGCTATCTGTTGTTCTAAGCTGCATGTCTGGCATTCTGATAACTGAGCTTTCTTTCGTTTTAAGCTTCGCTTCTAGTATGCTCTGGGCCCTTTTCCTTGAAACGGCATTCGTGTTGTCCACGTCTCTCCTCTTGTGTCCGTGTCTGTACGCCTTACCCCTTCTTTGCATTATGCCGTTCAAAGAAAGCGCGGCCCACGTGACAGGGTCTCTGCCGGAGGAGGATGTCCGTCGAAAACAAAAAAAAAAAGAAAAAGAAAACAAGAGCCACCGATCGCTAAACGTGTCATGCGCGCGCATTCTCTGAAAAGAAGAATCGCCGCGCCATCACAAGGTCCTTCAGCGTATGCAAAGCGTCCCCCCCCCTCCTCCCTCGCGACTCGTCTTCCCACGGTGTGTTATAAGGAGACGACTCAACATATCGTCCCTTGGGAACGTGTCACCCCCAAGGCTGTCACAAGCTTCCGTCCGTCCCGCCGTGACGCCGCCGTGCATCGTCGCGGCCCGCAGAAAGCGAGAAAAGAAACCGGTACCAAGCGCTCGCTGTTCTATAGATCGTCGAGAGGGTTTTTGCAGAAGCAAAGCTTCGCGACAAGCGACTGCGCACGGTGCCAAGCTCCCGCGGCGCTTGCACTATGCCGCTGCATGACGAACAGCGTACGCCGTAATACAAGTTACACCTTTATGAGTGAATAAGGATGCAAGTGTGTCCATGAGCCACAACCTTACACCCGTTTCGGGTGTAAGGGTGCGAGTTAGATATACTTACTCCCTTATTCACGTTTAAGGGTGCTAATTCTCTTACAGTGATAGCGAAAGTGGTACTGCTCGATCTGCATGAGCAGTTCATGAATATATATCAACCTTCTTTCGCTAAATGAATGAAAATGTTTTCACAGGGTATTCTACCAGTCTACATAAACTAATTAGGGTGCCGCTCTGTGAGCTCCCTTATAAGGGCGTGTCGCGGGAAGCCCAGCGCTACATATCGCGACGACGTTCTCATCAACGGCGACGATCTAGACGCTTTCATTACAGCAATTCAGATGGCGCAAGCGTCGCCTCTTCGGTCTGCATGCGTGGTTGCGAGATATCGCAGAGCGCGACACATACAACACGCACCACGCCTTTCTATGGAGATGGTCTCTTCAAGCGACCGATCGCACAGGTCCACAAAAAAGGTGACGAAAAGGTGAAAGAAAATGGGGAGGCGGCGAAGGGGGGAGAAGAGTGGGGGGGGGGGGGGTATATAAAACGGAGTTGCTACTTTGCTTCTTTCGTCTCTGCAAACGAAGCGAGGCCCCGGTTGCGAGTATACCGCGAACGCTAAAGAGCTGCCCCCCCCCCTCACCCCCGCCCCGCTTCCAAGGCCAGGACCGATGGCGCACGCAAGACCACGTGACGAAACGGATGAAATATGCGCGGCCGATTATTGTTCTCTCTCCATAGCCTCTTCGGACATTACGAAACATCGGACATTGCGAAACATCGGCGGCGCGCACGCAAAGAAGGGTGAGCATGAATAGTATGGGGGAGGGAGATTCTACGCGCAGCATTCAATGGGGGTGCCGAAGTCGGCGGCGGGACCGCTTTGTATGTGGACCGGACGTCCCCGGCTGGTATAGGACGGGGTATACAAACGCAAATGAACGTATACGTCGATTGCGCTGCCGATGGCTATCATCGAACCGCGCTGCAGCCCTCAGTGAACGCGCCCACCCTGCTTACGCAACGGCTGCGTCAGTGTGCTCGTGTATACGTATACGAACAACACGTCGGCCGGTTTACTAGTGCATATCCAAAGCTGACTATGCGCGAAGGTATCAGAATTAAGCGTCTGCAATCGTTTCTGACTCTGCGCTTCGATCTTCGAAAAGAGAGAAAGAGGCTACAGACCACACAGCTATAGACCAAACGGCGCTCCACGCTTCAGAAGAGCGCGCGCAATTGATGCACTCCAGGCACAAACTGTATACCCGCACGATTACACTCCACACACCACAGGGTTACGAAAGAAGAAGACGCACGAGATGTCATTTAGTTCGAAGCGCACACGTTAAACTTTCCGACGAAGTGGACGAAATAGAAACGTCCAAGCGAAAGGTGCCGCAGCATGCTATGCGTTAGCTCCGAGGTTGCCCCCCAAGCGCGCCAGATACAGAATTTACCACGCGCAACTTCAACGTATATTCTGTTACCTCTGAGCACTATATATACACGAAGTACATATATAAAAGGAACACAGACCGCGGAGATAAAAATAAAGGTAGAAGCTTCTCGTACAATATAACCACGCACGGTGGCGCACAGTCAACAAACTGTCCCGACGGACCGACCAATCGCAGCCCTATCCCGAGTGACGATATAAGGACAGAAAATGAACACGGTTGCGGCACTATACGCGGTAGGTATATCCCTCTCTCTCTCTGTTCGGCTGCGCTATAGTTTATCGCGTTGCCACACGGCATCCACGGGCCTCTAAAAGGATACGAAATAAGTCCTTCGTAATCTCTACACAACCAAAGGAGAAAAAAGAAAACACGAAAGAAAGAAAGAAGACCCAGCGGAGGTAGAGAACGAACGAACTGGCCCGCCGCAAGCAACTCAGCACCGCGGTT
The DNA here is from genome assembly GCF_050947875.1 of Dermacentor variabilis. NCBI lineage: Eukaryota > Metazoa > Arthropoda > Arachnida > Ixodida > Ixodidae > Dermacentor > Dermacentor variabilis. The sequence continues at coordinate 142,565,860 of NC_134573.1, forward strand.
GCGTCAACAAATGAATGAGTAACAAGGGGAGCGGGCAGGGTCCGGCCAACATTTTTAACGCGGCGCGGCGCGCTTAGCAACAGCACCGCAGCAGCAGCCCTGCCAAACGAACGCGCGCGCGCGTTCGCGGTCGGCGAGATAAGGTCTCCCGATGAACGAACGTGGCGCGCAAATGGGCTCTCTCTCCCTTTCTCTCTTCAGAACAAGCGCACACAAGCGGACGAGGTGAAGGAGGAGGGGGGGTCCTACCAGCCAGCACCTCTTGGCAAATGGACATCGGACGGAAAGGCCGTCGCAACACACGTACTGCATAGATGCGAGAGCTGTATAGCGGCTCTTTTCCAAGAATGGGCGGCTCGCGGCGGGTATCTCTCTACGCGTGCATGTATGTGGTATAGCGTGTATATATATGTATATATATATATATATGCGACGACGGGCAGCGCGGCCAAGCGGACACGGCGCGCCAAGGGCGGAAAAGGGAAAGCGACGAAAGGGCAAGGACGACGACGAGAGGTGTTTGTTGCGGTGAAGACCCTTCCGTTCTGGCGTATCCGTACACCCGCATGTGTACCGTCGCCAACGCAAAACGGAAGTCTAAAAAAGGGACGCCAAAGAGAACCGCGTGTTAGCTATGCGCACACGCGGCCTTCGAAGGCGCTTACTCAGGGAAGGTGAAAAAAAAAGACGTTCAAAAACCACTGCTTTGATTACATTAAGATAGGCGTTCGACGTCCCGAAACTGCCCTAAATGTAGGTTATGAGAGACGCCGTATGTGAAAAAAAAAAAAAAAGGCTTCGTATCAATTTCGACCACCCGGGGTTCTGTGGCAGCCGCGAGTCGAACCCGCGACCTCGAGTATCGCATACTAGTTTGCCACGCACGGCAGGCGTTGGGCGGATGTATACAGGATGGACGCAAAGCAGCCTGTATGCATCAACCGATGCTTGTGCATAGTACACGCTGCGGGCGATGTGACCTCTGGACGAGAAAAGCGGGCGGAAACTTCTCGCAGCGCACCCACTTTAGGGCAAACTACGTCACGCGTACACATTATACAACTCAGACGAATATGTTCGATTCCTTCTCCCCACCCCCCACCCCACCAATCGAAACCAACTACTCGCTCCAGGCGGGCCCGGTTCTCCCACACCATAGTAACACACGCTCCGTTCCCGCGATCCGAATCAAAGTCCTCCACGACACGAAAAACAAGAGGAAACGAAAAACACTTAGGGCGGCACATACCGGCTCAAACGTTTCGCCTATACGCTTTACATGCACGCACCAGGCCTCTCTCGGAGACAGCGCATGCACTCACGATAAAACTTCGCAGAATGAAACGAGAACGACAGGAAACAGGCGGTCATTTACACACACACTAACCAGCAACCCGATAGCCCGTAACCAGAGTATATGTATATACACAGTCAGCTATCCCGGCGCGTGCGCTAATCAGCTCCAGCAGCGTGCGGGGAACGGAGCGAGCTAACCCCGCACGCATACACAGCAACTGCGGACCGACCGGCGCTCGGTCGCCGGATAAGCAAGCGTCCGCAAAGAAGAGCGCTTCGCCGACGGTTTGCTGAAAGGCACCGCGCAATGCGACTCCGCGCCACATACGATGTCGTCGTCGTCAGGGTCGGAAACGCGCCCGGGCAGAATATTAAGCAGACAAGGGACGGACGGAGGGATGGGGGAGGTTGCCGACAGGTGGGCGAAATAAAGAACGCAAAATTGGGAAGCGAGCAAGCGATCGTACACACAGAATGAATAATGCTCCGATAAGCAGGGAAGTAAGCAAAGTATATCGCCGCCATTTCCTGCCTGCGCGGTCCCTTGCGGTGTGCTATGTATTGGATTGTACATGCGTACGCGAGCGGAAAAACCTACGCGCGCGCACGCACACACACACGCTCGCACATACACACAACGCGCATCCGCGATCGAGAGCGAGCCGACACACCATGGCGCGCAGTTGCAGAGAGAAGACAGGCGGTCTGGCTCAGCCAGGAAAGGCCTACGCACATCCGCTTTTATATACTGCTACAGACAAGCGGCGCGCAGCGCAATGAAGGAAACGGCTGGAAAGAAAGATGAGAAAAAAAAAAGAAAGGATGACGAAGGGAAAAAAATAGAAGCAAGCTCAGGCGTACGCGAGGTATTAGAGAGAGAGATAGGAGAGGACGGACGTGCGTGAATGCGATCAGGAATGGCGGCAGGGGGAAAAGAAAACGCGCCGATACAGAAAGCCGCGCACGCGCTCCTCGCAAATCGAGCGATAAAGGAGAGAGCGCGGGCAGAGAAGAAAGAAAGCCGAACGAGGCAGCGGAGTGCGTAGCAGAAAAACAGGCCCCGCCCGAATCGCGAATCGGATGCGATGTGCTATGGGAAGGCTGTGCCGCATATGAGCGTGTAGCGTAATCTGTACATTATGGGTATAATGCACTGCAGTGTTGCCAAAATCGTGCAGCGTGCGGTCAAAGCTGCCGATCGCCCGCCGCGGCCAATCGGGAACGAGTAAAAAGTCGCCCCCGCCGCCTCTATGCCCCGCGTACGCGACCGCTTTATAATCCGTCTCCCCAATTCGGTGACATTGGCTATATGTCACTTGCGTCCAGCCAATCACTAAAGAGACCCGGCTGTGGAGCGGGGCGCACTCGCTCCATTGCGTTCCCGCTAGCTGTTCCGTGAAGCTTTCGTTCAATCACACTCACACGGAGGGTGTTCGGAGGTGCACAATGGGGTGAGCCTTTCTTTGGGTTTTCAATATTCTGCTGTTGGCTCACGCGTCTAGCTTTTGGCTCACTGCTCAGATTTGGTATAGACGGAGCGTGCCACGCGGTGCAGCGAAGGATACGTACATATGGTTCGTGTTCAGCCGGTTCGTTAACGTACACAGCCAAGCTGCGTGTTTCAGAGACCCGCAGAGGAGGGCTCTCTCGCCCCATTGCGCGTTACTATAATCCTTCGATGAAGCTTCCATTCGGTCGGCGTCGCGCAATTATATAGGAGAAGCGCGGAATACAGAGGGGCCACTTTTTCTGTTTTTCTCTCTCTCTCTTTTCCTGGTTGACTGACAATATACGATTAACCGCTTTGGTTGCAGCGCGCAGATTGGCTGAGATGGATTTATAGTTGAAGGGAAGGATCACGGATGGATTGGATTAGCGCGTGCTGCGCAGCGGAGACACAGCGGGTCAGTGGATCGAACGAGTCATTTTAATTCCGGGGATCTCCGTCGCGTTCATCACAGAGGGTGATGAGATCCACACTGCTGCGCTCGAAATACGTGAGGCGCACAGCGGTGTGGATATATATATATATATATATATATATATATATATATATATATATATATATGAAAGCCACCTTTGTAATATGGCGGATACTGCAGCCCCCTGCGCGTACTCGTGCATTTCATCCAACGCTGGCTGGAAGGTGCCGATAACACTGCTCTAAAAGACGTTCGAGAGAGAGAGAAGGGGCGGGGCGATTGACGTGAAAGTGGCCACGCCTCTTAAAGCTGCGATTATAGGCTTCGGTTAAGCAAGGCGCGGAGTTGCAAGGGAGAGAAAGAACACACAAAAAAAATCTGAAACATGGTTTACGCCTAATAAACGTGACAACACGAAAGAAAAAAAGAAAGCATTCGACGGCGAGCAAGCACCGAGCGCAATAAGGCGGGAGGGGGGAACCGGAGCGCGATAACTCATCCCTATACAAAACGCGGCAATGAAATATCGATCGCTCGCGAACAGCTTCGAAGTCACGCCCGAAGGGGGGAGCGTATATATACTTAGCACTATCGTGATCCACGCCGAGCGATTTCGCTCTCCGATTAAAGGGACGTATATACGTACACACTGAGCACACGGCATATCAGACACGAACCGCTTCTCCACGGTGCGTTATACACACGTGCTTCAGCGTCAACTTCGTGTTGTATACGGGGGCCATTACCTCTTATCGATCGGCGCACGGTGTCATTTTGTTCGATTTTATGGCGTTCCAGATTGCCGTATACTTAGTCGGGATAACGTCGCGAAAACGGGGAACACCAGTGATCCACATCAACGCGTGAATATATCCCAACCTACACTATATAGCGACATCTCGTCCAAGGAGACCCCGTCAAGTTGTGACCCTGACGGCGTTAAACAAAACGTGAAGTTTTAACATATCCTTTACAAAAACTCATTCAGACAATATACAGACTGTCTGTATACATCTCTTACATTCACCCGTCTTCCTCCCTATATATATAATGTGTGTGTGTGTGTGTGTGTGTGTGTGTGTGTGTGTGTGTGTGTGTGTGTGTGTGTGTGTGTGTGTGTGTGTGTGTGTGTGTGTGTGTGTGTGTGTGTGTGTGTGTGTGTGTGTGTGTGTGTGTGTGTGTGTGTGTGTGTGGTCTACATGTATACTTTCTGTACGTGGGCAAAAGTATTTCGAAGGTTACTTCGCTCGTCCTACAGTTGCGGGCCACGGATTTCCAAACGGCCTTATTTGCGCAACGTCCGCATAGACATCAGTCGACAAACTGTAAGGCCATAAAGTATACGTGCTGGTGTACACATACGCGTGCACGCTATAAACGCGCACGGCAGGCAGAGCCAGCCAGGCACTCCTATTTATTCGCGCGCGCAATTCGATAACAAACGGCAGTTTGCGATAAGGCGGCATCGAAACGCGAATGCCGCGTTCTGTGGCGAACCGCCGCGCATGGTGGACGGCGGCGCAACAAAGAGAACGTCGTCGTCAAAGAGGGTCTAACCCGTTTCGCCCAATGTAAATGCGCGCGTGCGCGATAGAGAGAGAGAGAGAGAGAGAGAGAGAGAGAGAGAGGGAGAGAGATTATACATCCACAGTTGCAGGCGCTCGCTACGTAGACGTTATGCGAGTGCATCAGTGTGTATGCGCGCGCGGCGCCATGATATATGAAGGACAACTAAAGAGCGCGAAGTGGACACAGACAGAAACAAAGAAAGACGAGTACAAACGCACAAAACCACTTTTGTTTCTCTGTGGATGTTTGGGAGGCGAGGAGGAAGTCTCTGTGTCCAGTTCGCGCTTATTTAGTCGTATCTATGGAATAACGACGTGCCCGAAGTGCCACCGTGTTTGTGTTTAGGGGTGGAAATGGGAATAGGTGGGGGTGGGGGGTGGATCGCACGCACACGCCTCGCAAAGTGCTGAGAAGAGACAGATGCGCAAGCAGTATAGCGAGCGCTTCTCCCCTCCACGGAACCCACGTTGTACGCGTATACACTGCGGGGATCGGCCGGAAGCCCTGTTAATGCATCTCAAGTGGAAGAAGCCGCCGGTCTCCTTTAGAAGTGGCGACGCCGAACGTTGCTCGACAGGAGAAAGCGGAGCTGGAAAGGCCCGCGCAGGGTCTCACGTTCGTGGCCCATAGGTCTCGCGCCTATATGCTATATAGCGAACAGAGCTGCAGCCCAAACGTAGGAGGGACGATCGATCGCGTGTGAGAAGGTCGGCGGTATAGTTTGCTGAAGTAACGAAAAAAAAAACGTATCCTCGCATGCGATGTCGTTGGCTCCTACATACAAACAACGACAACAATGCACTCGTATACGCACATGCGCGACGATGGACATTCTCGGCAGGTCAGTCGGGTCGTGTGCTGTCCTCAAGACCGTAAACAACGCGTGCGATCCGTTGACCTTTTTTTCTTTTCCCGAGCGAGCTGCTGTTGTTTGCGAAAGCGCAAACCCGAAACCCCCGAGCTCCTTGTCACATCGACTGGAATCTTACTTAAGCCGCATCTCCGTGGGTTTGAAATCTGAGCGCGTCGCAACCGCATAGGCGTCGGCTGTAGTCGGGTTCGCGCGGCGTTGAAAAAGAAGATCCGTTTCCCAACAGAACATTAAAACGCCCCGCTCCAGTTGCACCCCCATCGACTTGTGTCAGGTCTTGAAACGCTCCCTGTGGCGCGTTGGAAGCTTCGATCACATAATGCGCGTTTCTTCGAGAACTCAGCGCCGCGAGATTCTACGTCAATCGTGGAAAGGCGGGTACATCTCCTCACCCGGAGTTTACGAAACGGTTACGTATCCGTATACGCGGTAACACTACTTGTCTTGGCCATAAAGCGTTCCAAAAAAAAAAAAATTATATCCGTCCCATAAAACACCTCAGGACGCAGTGCCGATGAAGGGCCGAAAATACGTCTCCCACGTATACATGCTTCGTCTGGTCGCCCGCTTCAGCGTAATACATCCGTAGACCCAGCAGCGGCTGCCGCGGTACTTTGCGAGTGAAACGCGTGAATTACGAGCCCAAATGCAACGCAACGCCGAAAATATAGCGTCTATATATAGTAGCCTCCCCCCCCTCCCCCCAATGCGGTTGCCGCTTTGGCGTATATCCTCCACATGGAGCTATAGCTGGCCATGGTGTTCGAGCCAAGACGCTGCTCTCCCGATAAGAGAAGAGCCAAATGCGGTGCGAGCGCTCTTGCACGTTCGGCGCGAGCACGCCGAACGCGGAGTGAATGCATACACACGCAGCGGCTCTCTGTACGGTACGGTACGGTACCGCACCACACAACAACGGCCCGTGCGTACCGATTAAAAAGTATAGCGACGCCGCCGGGCCGGGCCGCTGGCCCCCCTTGCGCGGAGGCCGCGCGGTGAGCCAGCAAGGTCGCCGCGCCGGCCGTGAGGAGAGGGAAGAACCCCTCCCTCCCTCCATCGGATCGGGCTTCCGGTTTCGACCCGACCGACTCGGCATCGCCAGCGGAGCGTTGGCTTCGACGGCGCTTTCACACCACCGTCGTTTGTGCCAACGCGGCTATATTAAAGAAGCAAACTTTTTTTGTTGTTGTTGTTAACGAATTGGCTTGCGCTGCAAGGAGTCAGCTAACCGAGCCAAACTCTTCCCATGTTCTAACTGAGCCGAGCCAAACTCTTCTCACGTTCTTCCATGGCCATGTTCTAACCCATAGCGGGTTAGACGATGACTTACCCCACTCCCCCACTTTATGTTGCCCATAGCGGGTTAGAAGCTGACCCTCCCCCTAGCCCCAGCCGACCACCGCTTGTTCAATTTCATCCAACACACCGCCATCTCCGAAATTCCCTGCGCGCCACGGAAGCAGCCCCGATCTCGGAGCTCACGCACGCGCAAAACTCCGAAAATATAGGCCCCGTCATTTATATTTCTTTTTCTTTTTTTTTACGCACCACCTACAGGTCGCGTTGCTTGAGACGTTTACGTCGACACGTTGTTTCTGCGCGGAGAATGACGTATACATTTCTTTTCCGGTCAGAAGGCAGGGTACAGGAGGTTTTTTTAGAGAGAGAGAGAGAGAGCGAACGATCTACAGAGTTGGATATGAAGTCGAGATAATAAAGTACTAGGTAAGATCTAAAATATATATATATATATCGCGAGCGATGACCCGAGGCTAATCCCAGCGCGGTCTGACAAACTTTTGTGTGTACACAAAAGCAAAAGCGAACCGCGCGCAATACGCCCGCTATATCGATCTGTAATTTCAGCTCGCGGACAGCGTTCGGCGCGACTATCGGTCGGTCGCCGCGGTGGGTTCACAGAGCGTACACACACGCACGCCGAGCCGGGTGTATACGTGATTTCAGATCGAACCAGACCTTATAGCTTACAAAACGTCGGTGCGCGCGCGCGCGTGTGTATCGCGTTCTAATGCATGCGAGCACGATACGTATAAGCGTTCGCACAGCGGGGCGCAAGAGCCGTCCCGACTTGCATTAGGAAAAAGGCGCACGCGCGCGTACACGGAGAGTTTTTCCCCGTAAGATTTCATCGGTCGCGTGTGTAGAGGAATTAGTGCCATTAGCGCTGCTGTCGCGTGTCAAATCGGATCAGGCGAACCTTGCGAACACGCGAGTTTTGACTGGCGCCGGTCTCCCTGTAAAATCTCAGCGGTGCCGCGCGATGCAAAAGCTCGCTACGCGAAGCCGGTACGTGCAGAAGCCTCTGTAAGGTGGCGCGCAAGTCGACTTACCGGTAACTCTACAGGCGAGAGGTAAGATATGTTTATTTAAAAGAAGCAAGGGACGATCGGTGGAAAAGGCGACAGAATAGATGTATGTGTCAGGGAGAGAAGGATATACAAGTTACATATATGCGTATAACTTTGTAGCGTCTACTAGGCCTCGCCCGTCCACCTGTATGTTATCGAGATTTTGTCTTGCGGTAGCAGTGACTATGCTCTATTGCGACCTAAAGTTTCGCGATCGGCAAAAGCAAGAAGCCTTTTTTTTTATTTTTTATTTACGGCTTTTTCAGAAAGCAATACAACTTCATCTAGAGGCTGCGTGTAAGGACGCATTGTAAGATACACAGTGAATGCACGTACTTCATCCAACGCGAGGGAAAGGGGGAAAACTCGAGCACACACGACACGATAGCGAAGTCCTATACATCGAGCATGCACGGCCCATACTTATCTTGTATAGCTACAGGCGCTGCCCATTCAGCGAGAGCCCGTATAAGGGCCTCCCCTCCCTCCCCGCAAGAAAGAAAGAAAGAAGGAAAGTCAGATTTAGTTTTTGATCCCACCATTCTTATCTAACGAGGCACCCGTGCTCGAAGTCCCTCCCGTGTTCCGGGGGAAGGACGACGACGCGGTTGCATGGGGATGCCGCGACGTAAGGTCTCGCGCGCGCCCGGCGAGGTCGTCGGCGACGAAGAAGGACCACGAAAGAAAAAGTCGTAAATACGTCGGGCGACAACGACGATTTACGGGCGCGTTTCGGCCGCGCCGCGCATCTTAAACAGTTCGCCGCACGGCGCGGCCACCGCATCGCGATCATCGACTCTCGATCGCGTGGGTCTCGCCAAATCCCGCGCTGCAAGCTGTCTCTCTCGTCGGCCAATCGCAACGGGACGCGTATAAAACGCGCGCGAGCTGTTCCAAGCGCGTATTCGCCCGTGTTCGCGACTGATAAGACTTATAGTTACGACAGCCTTAGTTTGCTGTACAGTAATACGGCTGCGATGTCAATGAGAGTCAGCCAATCACGGAAACCGCCTTCACTTGTATGCAGACACGAAAGACGATGGACCCGCAGCGAGCGGTTATCGCGTTCTGCTTCGTCGCGCAAGGTCGTGCGTTCGATTCCCCTCGTCGTTGAAATCCAACCGGTTTTAAATTTGAGTGCGATTCCAACACACAATGCACGCTTTTAGCGCGGCAGTGCATGGAAGGAAAGAGAAAAGCAGAAGGCTGGGAGGTTAACCAGAATAACGTCCTGTTGGCTACCCTACACATGGAGAATGGGAAAAAGGATGACAGGGAGAGAGGAGGGAAGGCAGTGCATGAATACGTACATGTACACGTAGCGGGACGCGAACACGCGGTCGCGTTAAGGACAGCAAGCAGTAATAGAGCCATGCAGGCGTTGTGGCAAGCGCGACACTGTCGCCCCTGTCACGCTCTGCTCTCTCTCTCTCTCTCTCTCTCTCTCTCTCTCTCTCTCGCCTTTTTTTTTTCTCAGTTCTCTTTTTCGTCAACGAGGAGCACAGTACTTTCGCAGGACATACGAAGTCCTATATGCAGTATACACGCGCTCTAGATTCCATCTCACAAAATCCATGCAGTACAGCGAAAGCTATTATGGGCCACGATGGCGAAACAAAATTAAGAAAACCATACGGATTGTTCCTCCATTGTAGAGGCGCCCCAATAAATCGCACACGTTCTTTAAACAAATTTTACTACCATTACCACTACTACTACCAGTAATAATAATACCACTACCTACTACTACTAATATACTACTGCTAATTCTACGTCGAACGCCACTGCTCATCGCCTTTCGCGCGTCATCGACTGAAAGGAAGGCTCACGGACAGTTCCTCCCTTCCCTGGAAAATGCAGCCTGTTCTCTCTCGTCACTGACCGGATTGAGCACGAACTGTACTGCACAGAATTGGTGAGACGGAGGACGGAAGAGAGACAGAACACATGCGGCATGCCTCCATAAATCTTCCCACAGGCGGCGTTGCCATATAGCTAGCTCCGTGAGAAACGCGTGCGCTCAGCGATAATACATAAATTTAAAAAAAACGGGGAGGGAAGGACACGGGGAACGTTGAAATTCAATTTATCCCGCGGCTGTAACAGCTTTCGCTTTCCACCACGCGGCGTCCCAATCGAGGCTTTCTCTTTTACCGTAACTGCGAGTCGGCCTAGTTGGAACAGATTCATTAAAAAAAAAAAACTTTTTTGCGCAAACAGGGACGAAGTTACTTCTTGTGTTACTCCTTGTGTCTTTGTGATACTTCTTTTCTTCGTCCCTGTTTGTTTGCGCACAAAAGTTCTTTGTTTTATGTTTCTCTTTTAGTTCACCGCAGTCACGAAGGTGCAGAATATTCTCTGTGCAGATCACGGCACAAAGGCGTGCGGGCAGTTTCTCCATGATCGAATAAACCTAGCCATTTAAGAAACGAAAAAAAAAAAATTCTAGCTGATGCATAACTCATGTTTTGTTCAACAGCTGAGACGACTTGCAAATTAACGTGTACCGATAGTATATTTTTCAGCCGATTTCGCAACAAGTTTGCCACGAACTTGTAACCTATAGCCACTGCTTCAATCTGGAAGCACGCTAAATACGCGCAACGCAGGTGTTCGTAAGCAAGACGTGAGAAGCAAGACGTGAACTTATCATGCGTAGACCACACGATGTGCTATATATATATATATATATATATATATATATATATATATATATATATATATATATATATATATATATAAATGCGGCGGAGGCCCGTCGCATACAATACAAAGATCTGAGAAACGCTGCCGCTTTTTTTTTCTCTCTCTCTCTCTCTCTCCACGCAAGAATTGCCGAACACCGACGAACAGGCGTCTGTCTCTACACCAGGGTGGCCCCGCACGCACGCCGTGACGCAAGACCGGACTTCCGAAAGTCTTCGCGAGGGAAGACAGCGGCGGTCGTGGCGCAAAATATGATCCCCGTGGATCGTTGGCCTGCCTGCCTGCCTGCCTGCCTATGCCAGCTACCGGTCGGCTACGTGGTGGGGGGACCCGAGACATACAAGCGGCGGCGGCAGCGCGTCGCATAAATACGCGGCGAGGACGAAAACGAAGCAGCGAGTGAGACTGCCGGCGTAACGTACGGCTCCGGTGGCGCCAACGGCGCCGCTTGAGAGCGACTGCGCGTCGAATTTTCTTTTGTCGGGAGACAACCGCCTGTTGCGCAAAGGAAAAAAAAAAGGGGGGGGGGGGGGTACGTGGACAGTAAAGGCGGACGGAAGAGCGCCAGCGGCATAAACATCGCGCGTTCATAAATATGTGCGTCCCGCGGCAGTGTCCGGGTCGTGGTGGTGATGGTTGGCGGTGCGGTTGCAGCCGAGGTTGACAACAACAGGTATATTATATATGCGCATCGCGACGGCGACGCTCTTGCGCATGCAACAAAGAGAGAGAGAGAGAAAAGAATAAGCTGCGTCGGAGAAAGTGTGCGCGTGAGAGAGAGGGAGGGAGGTTCGCGTCTGCGTCGTGAGTTACGTTCCTAGAACCAGGAACTCATCCCATTCCAGTTCCTAAACCTGGTTACGCATGCCGGCACGTGCGTTATGCATATATACAGGACCTATGCGTCGCGTCCAGAGTGAGCGAGAAGGCCAGCACCTGAAACCATTCGAGGACAGCACTATATATATATAGCAGGTATCCCTATATAGCTTTGCGGCTGGGAACGTACGTTTTACCCAGTTCGGTCGAACGACAATGTTAATTCCGTAACGTTGGAAGAACCAATCAATCAATCAAGCACTAATTTTCTCAGCAAGATGCCTATGCAACGGAAGTACGTGACTAGATAAAAAAGAAAGCCGTTCTCTCGCAGCCTGACAAGCAGCACAGTAGTGCTTGCAAGTACTAGTAATGGGCGACACGCAGCTATGCGTCATTCCGAGGAGACGGAGGACGAGCGGGACCTTTCTCAGCGCGAAAGGCGAAAAGTATTTCGCCAGGGACAACGAAATCCTACACGACCGGTAAGAGCCCTCTAATCAAAGTCTAGCTCAAGAACCTCACACCGGTTTTCTGCGGACGTGTTCACGATAGAAGACACGCCAATGACGTTAAAGTCCGAGTTGACACGGTGAAAACGGCGAGGTAAAGTCAGGATGCCAGCACTGAAAGAAAGAAAGAAAGAAAGAAAGAAAGAGAAAGGGAACACGAGTGGGATACAGGAAGAGAGAGAATACAGGGGCTCTCGAAACGCGAGCCGGAATGACGACGTCGACAACGTTACGCTCCGCGACCGAGGAAGTTGATTCACGACACGCAAGTCGCCCGCGCTTTTTCCCTCTCGAGGCGTTATCACGTCGTAACAGTTTGTTGGCAAGACGCGCGCAGGGAGGAGAAAGGAAAAAAAGAAAGAAGGCCTTCCCCGTCAACTTCGCTAAGTCTTCACAAAGTTGACACACATACATCCCAGATAACACGCGCCGTCTAGTAACACATCGCGTTATCATCACGGCGGCGGCGACCGTGCGCCCCGCGAAGCACCCCCCCAAAAAATATCTCGATAAGCGTGTTCAAGAAGGGGGCTTCCGCTGTGTGTACAGGAGGCAAAAGAGGCCCTTGCGAGCGAGACGCTCCCAATATGCCTCGAGGAGAGAAACTGAAGAAAGAAAGAAAGAAAGAAAGGAAGAAAACGAGATGTCATGGCGGCAAAGCAACGCGCCCAGGCTACCCAGGGGGGCTACGGACACCGTCCCGAGCCTGTGCGGGACCTCCGAAGGCAGGAGAGAGAGAGCGAGAGTAAGTACGGGGGACAGAGAGGGAGAAAGAGAGGAAACAAGATGGCCGCCCCTTGGAAGATGGGCTTTAGTAGAAGATGCTGCTCGCAGCGAAACCCCCCCGTGAAGCCATCCCGCTTTTCTCCTCGCGTCGCTTTTCGGTCTTGTCGGCTGCGCTATGACAACGAACATGCCGGCCTCTTCAGGCCTCCCTCACTGCCGACAAAGCTGAGGGGTGGGGGGGGGGGGGAGGGGACCGATTTATTAAACGCCGAGGCGCCGCCGAGTCGCATGCATCGGACCTGGACGGTGCCGCGCGCGCGCGCACACTTGCGCTGGAAAAGAAGGGAGGGGAAGGAGGCAAGGTGGGGCCTGTGGTGGTGGTGCGCCCCCCCGTCTCCCTCTTGGGGGGAGCCAGTTTGCCGCCGCCTGCCTCACCTGCAGCCCCCCTCCCTGGCTTCTTCTACTTGGCAGGAGCAGAGCTCGAGAGCTCAAGCGGCGGCGGCGGCGGCACAGAGCAGCAAAGACGGCAGCGCACGACCGGGCGCGCGAGGATAAATAAGCGGAGCCCGAGTTTGGCGACACAGAGGCGGCGGCGGCAACAGCCAGGATTTTTCGGAGGGTGCGCCGTGGCGGAGAAATAAGAAAGACGACGACGATGTCGACGAGCCGAGCGAGGGGACAGGGCAACGACGCGGACTCTCGGGGAGGACGACGCCGCCGCCGCGACAGCCCCGCAAGAGTCGCCAGTCGCCGCTCCCTCTTTCATTCGTTTTCATTTTCCGCTGCTGGAACGGCGGCGCTGTGACGCGTACGCGCTGCAACCGGCCGAGTGTCAGTTTACATCGCGAGGGAACAGCAGCAGCGACTTATATGATGGGTCGGGGTGGGGTAAGCGGAGGGGAGGGGACAAGGCAGGCAGAGAGTGCGATATATAGTCCTCGGGCAGACTACTCCCTGCAAAGGCAGTCTCCCGAAAAAAGGGCTTCCCGACCTCTCAACGACGATGAGCGGACCTTCGCATTTTCACGGCGAATCGCTTCGCCGACGACGTAGCGGGCTTGGACCTCTCGCGAGAAAGCCTCCGGCTTCATTCTGAACACGACCAGCGGGACATTCGCTATTGCGGCTGAGCAACGCGGTCACGACAAGGAGGATGACTTAAAGAGACACGAAAGAGAAACACTAAATCACTTTACATACCGATAAAATATTCGTATAAACTTCTATGAACGTTAATTTAGCGGTGATGGGTTGAATATTAAACCGAAAAATGAGGGTCAAAATTTTTTTGTTTTTTATGCAGCGCCCAAACCCATGCGCCGACACGTCAATGTGACGTCACAGATACGGGGGGGGAGAGGGGGGTCGTATTTTGGTCATATAGTGGCTCAGTGAAAGCTCTTGCAACTTCCTATGATCAGTCCTTAGCTACGTTAGAACACAGTCCATCCTTAACGAGAAAAAAAAAAGAGAAACTAGGTCCGCGCAGATTCCGTCCGAATCCATGACGTCACGGCGCATTGGTGCGGGAACTTGAAGGCGGCGTCGCCACCTACAGCTGTTGCGTCCCTGCTGGTTTATGAATCCTCTCGTCGCGGCAAGAGTGGCTTATTTCTAATGGCAACTTACTAATACAACTAAACGTTTCATTCCTATTAATGTCCCCTTGAAACACCGCGTACAAATGGAGAAAAAAAGAACGATATTCACGAACTACTAGCAGGGAGCGTCACGCGACCATCTTGAAGCCTGGTAACAAAGGAGGTGAAGTAAATGGGAACCAAATGCGAAAAGGGGGTCTTCGTCACGTCGTGATAAGGCTATTCGGCGGCCGTTATGTCGACGCGAGAAATAAAATAGGCATACACGTGGCAGCTTCCCATACATTCGATATATGGGCCGACGCGACGACTGAGGAAGACTAATTAAAATCTCCGCCATTTGCCTGCCCTTTTCCTGACTGACCACAGAGGGCTTTCTCTGGGGCAAAACGATCGCCGCGAGAAACGCGGTTTAGCGCAATCAACCTCCGGGTTCCTGCAACCGGCCAAGGCCACACGCTGGACAGAAAGAAAGGGGAAGAAATAAAAAAAAAAAAGTCACGCAGATGGCGCGAGCCATTGTGCATATGGTATAGTCTCCGAGAGACAGAGCTCAGACAGGTGAGCTTTTCAGCGCCGTTTATGAATCGCCCTCGGCGGTTTTAAGCTCTTTTGTTCTGTCGCTTAGTCTTGCTCGTAAACATTTGCCCGAGCCTTGTTTTCTTTTTTTTTTTTTCTTACGTGGTCACGCGTTCGACTCCCGCGCGCGCACTTCCGAGCGATCTCGTTTGCTGCGTGTCGAAGAACCTCGCGTAGTTCAAGCCGGCCGGGCGGTGTCTTCCGTACAGTCGTACAGCCGTACAGCCAAAGTGAGAGGTGAAAGCCCCGCAATCGATCATCTTTTTCTTTTTTGATGCGCGTACTTTTTCTTTACTTCTTATCCGACAAGTGCGTTTACGACCTCGAACCCCTTAGCAAGTACAACGCTTTTTCCGCCCACTAGAAACCACTCCGACCGAGACGGACGCCACGACGAGCCTGTATATAAACATGCATTGTCCAGTATAGACATGGGGGGCCTTAAGCAGCTGCGACCTGCCTCTCGCCGTCCCTCTCCCCCTCCCCCTGTTCCACCTTCACCTCGCGTCATTGTTGAACGCATCGGGCGCTACCGTGACAGCAGCAAGGACGCGCGGAAATTTTTTGCAGACAGCGTCGGCGGCAAGTCCTTTGATGTGAGAGACGTATTCCCCAGGCATCTTTTCAAACAAACACGCACACACACAAAAAAAAGGAAAGACAAAAGAGACTATAAACTGCGAATAAACTATTGTCTCTGGCAACCGTCGGGAACAAGAGGCAAAACAAACAGGTCCTTCCACGTCATCGCGTGGGGGACAAAAGTTTAAAGGGTCTAAAAAGAGGGAACCTAGAACTGAGAGAGAAAGAACGAAAAAAGAAACATGAGAAAGGAGAGAGAGAGAGAGAGAGAGAGAGAGAGAGGGAGGGTACTGTGCAGCAGGCAACCCGCGCCGCGAAGTCGGGCGCATCTGCGCGCGATCGTGCGCAGCCCCGGTAGCCAAGCTAAAGACGCAACAGCCCCTCGGGCCGGCAAGAACAATCGCTCGCGCTGACAGCTGCGGGCCGAAACGCGCGCGCAACACAGCACGCGTCGGCCGCAGTAACAGCTGCCGCCGTTGTTGCTGTATAGCTGCTGCTGCTGCTGCTGCCTCTTCTGCTGTTGTTGTTGTATACCGCTTGCTGTGGCGAGGTATGACGCGCGCGGCACGGCGGTACGCACCTCGTGCGCGTTCGTAAGCGGAAGCTCACGCAGAGCAAGCAGCTCACGTCTACGCGCGCCCACGCAGCGTCGTCGGAACGCCCGTTCGTTTGAGAACGTCTACGTTACGTCTACGAAAATACGTTTTGAAGACGTCCTCTTTTTTACGTCCGCCTCGCGAACGGCGTATAAACGATTGCCGCATCGTCAGGAATGCTCGCGCGCGACGTCGGCAAATTGCGCGGGCGATAAACGTTCGAACAAACGACCGAACTGCGCAGCCGGGTTCGAACGTTCAGGATGAGAAAGTCGAGATTCGCTGCGGCGAATCGAGAGGACGCTGTTTTATACGGAACGCGGACAGCGTGCGCGCCACCCACCAGCGCCCCACAATGCTACAGCCACGCACTACCGCGACATTAAAGCTCTTAAAAGTTAAGTACACAAGCGTTTTTTGCATCCCACCTACGGAACACCGCTGCCGGAACTGTGAATCGAACCCTCGATCTCGCGCACAGCGGCAGGACGCCGCATAGCGCACATATATAGGGCGCGAGTCGTTGGGCCACAAGTTACAGCTTACAAGAAAGAATCGGGGCTTCCAAGCCCGTCTATACGGGCTTGCCCGCTATAGATGCATAAGCACCGGAGTCTACCACGAACCTAGCCTTATTAGGTCGGCTGGAATGCAACTTCCAGCGCCTTTGGCGACTATAACATACGCGCCCTCTCATTTAGGAACAGCAAAAAAAAAAAAAAAAACTATACGTAGTCAACACGCCCGCATCCGCAATCCAACGCTCGCAGCAGCGCTGCGACGACGCGACACGAGCAAAGGATGACGATCGTCCCCGCAAAGTGCACACCGCGGAGGCTGCGCGAGAGACGCTGCAGTCCCACGACCGCCAATTAACCGCGCGGGCTAAATCGGGACACGCCGGGGCATCCACATAGCTGCGACTCGTGGAACGCGACCTCGCGTCTGCACGTACGTATGCCACAACGGCGGCGGGATTCGTGGAAACGTATATACGCCGCCTACGCGCGCAGCACGGAAGAGAGCACGACGCGCGCGCGAGCGAGCGGGCGGACCGAAATATAACCAGACGTTGCCTAACGCGGCAGGCCGGGTCACGAGCTCGATTTGGAAGAGACGTGGGTTGCGGGCGCACGACGGACCTTGCGGATTGTAGCCGCGCCCGCTGCTGCTGCTGCAGGCCAGACGATTCCACGAATCTCGGAGGCTGCATGGCACGTACATACAATACGTCCGTGCGTGCACAGACGCGCGACACGCGAGCACACAAAGCATAAACGTCATCAACCACGTCAAAAAATAAAGAAAACAAATTAAAACAACCCGTTTACGTCTTGCATGTTTGCATCTGTTCTTCAGGAGGTTTACGTCTATGCCTGGCCACGGAGAGTGCATTCGGAACGAGAAAAAAAAAGATTTAAGTAACAATCCATAAGCAATTACTGATCGTCAACAAATAATTAACTGAATTATCACTTAATTACTAATTACTTTCCAGAACTGCCCACAAATGAAAAACTGCCTCCGGCGCACGTGAAACGCAACGCTACTACAAGATATGCGTTAAGTTTCCAGTGCTGAAATCACAATTTTTATGTATTCAATTCGGCGTATCAAAATTGATACGCTGGGCTGTGTGTTTGTGTGAAGTCAAATAAGTCTACTACTAGTAGTATTATTACTGCTACTTCTAACTAATAATAATAATAATAATTGTAATCGTGAGGAGAAGCTTGTGGCGAAGAGACGGATAGAGCGTAGAAGCAAAGCGAACATATATATAGGCAAGGTGACATCACCTAACGAAATTCTCACGTGCCCCACCAAGAAATAGCGTTAGCCTCAACGACGATGATAAAAAATGACAATTACGATGCACTTCCCCCATCCACTCCTCCACGCCCTTCTCCCATGCCTATAACTACACGTGCAACCAACCGAAAATCATGGCAAATTCTCTCTCTCTCTCCTTTCACAGCGAAAAATAAAGGGCACGCGACAGACACGAAACCAAAGCGCAACAAATACACCGCACTCCGCAACACTGTAAAATTTAAACCCTTAAATGTGAAAAATGGAGTAAATAATGGCTATAACTGACACTACAAGGGTGTGTACACCCTTAAAAGTGAAAAGGGAGTAAATGTGGCTATAACTCGCACCATAAGGGTGTGTGCACCTATAGAAGTGAAAGGGGGAGTAAATGTGGCTATAACGCGCACCCTAAGGTGTGTAAATCACACCCCTAATGTGAGAGTTATAGCCAGATTTGCTCCCTTTTTCACTTTAAGGGTGTAAATTATTTTACAGTGTATGTCCCATACGCTGCTCCCCCCCCCCCCATCCCACAGATGACGTAAGAAATCGAGGCAGGCCAGCCGCGGATGCGCATGCATGTCCTTCCCGACCTACGCACGTCTGCATTCACGCGGGCGAGGCGCTCGCAATTGAGCCTCAACCGACCCCGACACGCCCGCGTCATTTCACTCCCCGCCGGCCGGGTTAACGACGACGGCAAAGGGATCGCGTCGGCGCGCGACGGCACAGAAAAAATGTAGGCGAGTATCAAAAAAAAAATGATAATCCTCATAATAATAAATACACAAACGTCAGCAGCACCACCACCACCGGGCCCAATGCGCGGGCGTGGAAAAGTGCGCGCCGCGCGGTCGAACCGTGGGCGAGAGGAATTACGCACGCTCGCGTAGTAAACTCCTGTAGACGGCACGCGGCCGCCAGGTCTCCTTTTGAGAGGACTGGGCAAGGCTCGCTGTTCATCGGGAGTACGTCGTGAAAGAGAGAGAGAGAGAGAGAGAGAGAGAGAGAGGGGACAGTGGGCGACCGCAACTGTATACGCGCTTTCTTTCTTTATTTATTTCTTTCTTTCGTTTTCCGTGTCACTGCAAGCGACGGTGTCGCGGCGGCTACGAATGCACATAGTGGACATGCGCGGTGTCAACGCGCGCGACAATAAAAAAAAAACCAGAGCCAAACTCAACCAATCTCGACTGAAGTATAGATTTACATAGATTCAAACTAAACTTCGAGCCTGTATACATGTAGACTTAAGCTTTCGTTTTCGATCGCCTGGAATGAGAACCTACATAATTTGGAACGACGAAGAGCCGAGCGAGCTTGCTCGCGGTACGTGATTTAGAAAAAGAAATGTTAGGCGTATATGCACTTAGAAAACGCGGAGAGATATTATTATACATATACGGGAGGGGAGCGACAAGGACTTTGCGTTGTCCGCGCACGCGATTTTCGTTCCGCTTTCGCGCGCGTCTTTCGAGAAACGCCCAAACTTTCGATCCACGACAATCAAATGTGGCGCAAAAGGATGGGGGGGGGATGAGAGAGAGAGAGCTGCCGACCGAAGTTTCCAATACAATGGATCGATCGATCATGCGCTCCACAAATAAATCGGCAGTCCCGAATTCGAGTCCCATATATACAGCGGGGCTGATCAGCATAGTACAAGCTCGAGACGTTTCACGAATTGATCACCGAGAGAAACGCAGGTGTTTCAAGATGTGTATACACGTTGACTGCTGCTCGTTTTGAGTCTTAAATGTATGCTCCGGTCGAGGTTACCTTGAACGGAAGCAAAAACAAAAACCCACGAAAAGAAGGGCACGGTTGGACAGCAACTGTAACCACCGCAATGCACGGGTCGAACGCGAGAACAAGAACCGACGCCAGACGACTTCCAAGAAAACAACGAAAGGTCGATACTCTGACGCCTACACTCTCACACGATATGTGACGCACTTAGCGACGACACGACTTGTTTACATGTAGTCAACCTCGTCTGGTGGGATAAAAAAAATGACATGAACACGACACGCTGCTGCGCCATATCGAAACAGTAGATACAAAATTATTTAAGCCAACTGCCACGTGTCTTGAGCAGCGGCCAAGAATATTTAAATATAGCGAGAGCTGGAACGCGGCTGAAGGGGAAAGCTGAAGATGCTTCCGATGTACGAAACTGCACGTTTCGGGAGCTTATGCCAAGTGTGAACCAGTAAACAGAGCTCAATTCGAGGAGCAAACGCTAGGCCACACTGTGGTACGAAATAAAGTCTCAAAACAGCTGCGACTGGAAAAGCCTCGCCACGGACAGGCTTTCGCGAGCGTACGGTTATAATGAATGTCGGATATAACGAAACAAATTTCGGCCGGCTTAGATTTCGTTATACCGAGATCCGAACTCCCCACTCCCACATCGCGTTTTCGCTGCCCTCCCCCACGTAGTTCACACTTCACATATCAGACGCTGCGCGTTTCTATCAAACACACGCTAGAGGTTGAAATCGCCAGTACAGCTCAACGTTAAATTGTCAATAAACGAATGAAGGATGCTAGGTGAAGTAAAATATTCCAACTATTTCAGCGGCGTGATACTAAACTCGACTCAAAAACGCATCTGAAAAGAGAGAGAGAGGGAAAATAACATATACGACATTCCTCTTGGCTTGCACGAGGGAGCGAGATTAGCGAGGGATTACGTTGAGGTGTAGCGGGCACTCCTGGCTCGCGTTCCAGGATTGACCTCCGTCCCACCGCACGGAGCTTACCGCTCTCTCTCTCTCTCTCTCTGTCATATGCCCCCTCCGCCATCTTGTCCCCCCTCGCCACGCCGTTCCGCCCGCGCCCACGGACATTGCACGTCGCATTCGTATTCCGGCCGCACAGAAGCGCGTTAGCTCGCTTTGCACGCAATACGACTGCGCCACGCTTATTCTTGCGGCGTGGGCGCGCGCGCGCGAGCTGGGTGACCTCGCTCGAGATTTGTCCTAAATGAGAGAGAGAGAGAGAGAGAGAGAGAGAGAGAGAGAGAGAGAGAGAGAGAGCTTAACAGGCGTGCTTACAGTCGTACGCGCAGTGCGGGGTCGCACACACGCAACTACACGTACGAGAACAGCCTCGTGCCTCTCTCCACAAAAAAGAAAAAAGCGCAAGAAGCGCAGGCGGCTGACCGCATGCGACCCTGCCACTACGTGGCTGCCGGTCTCTTCCTGCCGAGAAAAGAAAAAGACGGCCAACGCCAACTCTTTCGGTCCCCGACCCGCCGGCTATCTATTACACATTCACTGCATGTACAGGGCGTACAGACTGTGCCGGGTACGCCCGTGTATACAGCGGCGGCAATAAACTGCGTACGCTCGCGGGCCACTATAAAGTGTGTACAGCCCACGCGGACCTCAATATACCAACACGATACGTCTCGACCTGTGCTCGGCGCGTACGCGTGTAAAAGGGGGTGGAGGGAGGGGTGCGTGTGACAAAGCCTAGGCCAGTCACCGACCGGTCCTAAGTTGCGAACCTAAAAACCAGCCTAGTCTGACCAAATCATTCCCGAGAAACGCCAACGTTTGTACTCTCACCAAGAGTGCATACGAGGCTGCACACTTAAAATTATTTCTCTTTCTCTCTCCCTCTCTGCTGCCGCGCGAAGCAGGACGTGCTGGATTTGCCCAAGCAGAAGTAGAGAGCAAAGCACTGCAGGCTAGAAATGATAGCGGTGACAAGTGAAGTTTAAATTAATTCATGCATGGGGTTCTACGTGCCAAAACCACGATCTCTGATCATGAGGCACGCCGTAGTGGGGGAGCGAAAACATTATTCGAAATGTACTCCGGATTAATTTTGACCACCTGTCGTTGTTTAACGACCACCTAAACTTAAGTACACGGGTATTTTTTCGTACACGGGTATTCGTTCGAAGGATTCGGGACGAGACGCATTTCGGCGTACAACAGCCCGCCCCCTTGCTCGAACCTATCCAAGGCGCGAAAGCCCAGCTCCCCAAAAAACAGCTGCTCCGCTTCCCGACGGCAGGCAAGCGATGGGGGGGGAATAGCGGCTTTCCTTGGGCTTTCCGCACGTCACGTGATGTTTGTTATCGCCTCGGATGCGCGCGCCACCAACTACGCAGCGGAGGAGGTGGTGGTGGGCACGTGGTCGACGCACGACCCACCGCCGCTCCCAACAGCCGGCGCGACGAGCGTTGCGCTGCGCTGCGCCGGGGGTGCCCTCCTCTCCCCCCCCCCGCCACCCCACCCGTTTCTGACCCGTTCCCCCACTCTCTCTATCTCGCGCTCTCTCTCCCTCTACCCTCAGCCATTAGGCTCTCCCATACACCTGGCTGCCGGCAGCAGCAGCAGACTGTATGGCGACGCCGCGGCAGTTCCCTTTCCCGTCACCGGGACACACTCACGCTCTCAACGCCCGCGGGCGCTCCAACGCTGGGCGTCGTCTACGCTCACCCCCCGCAACAGCCACGCCAGCTGTGCTCTCACCGCGACGTAGAACCTATTCTTCTTCGCAGCTCGGCGACGCTGTGTACCCCCGGCAGCAACGGCGGGTCACAAGCACGGGGTCTCGCGCGCGTGGAAGCGGGAAACAATGCGCAGGATTGTTCGGTCCGAAGGTGACACGACCCGAGTCGTCTCCACACGCTTGCCTCGAAGAGGAAAGAGAGGCGCTCGCTGCCCGCGCGTGGTTGAGGCTTACCCTTTTTTCTTTTACGTAACTGTCCTTTATGTAAGCGACTCAAAGAGCCGCCGTCCAGCTCTACCTGACCTCCTTCGGATCCCTGAAGCTCGGTCGCTGCGTTAGGTGAAAAGACAGAATAAGCGCTTACCGCGTTATCGCTGCTCATTTGAATTCTTTGACGATGTCTGCTTTGACTACTTCGCCTGGAGATACTTCAACCATATTTTCTAGAGCAGTGGTTCGGCACCTTGTATAATATAGTGCCGTGCCATGCGCTTGTCCCAGAAGTTTGGTAGGGTGGTGTGCGTGTGTGTGCGTGTGGTGGGCATTTTCGCAATGTGCATTTTGTTTAGGAGTGTGATTCGCGATTTCGACATTCCAGTGCTGTCAGCTTGATCTAATTAAACGCCCGTATAACTTTGTGCCAAGAGCGCGCTTTTCTTGCGATTACGCCTCGGCGCAATACTTTGTAAATTTAATAGGCTCTTCCGGACTGCATAAAAGGTGTAGAGATAAAGAAAATAAAGGCGGTGGGGCTATGGATCGGGTCCGTGAATTGGCAACGGCTATACCACTGCACTCTCCTCGTGGGTACAATGGTTGTCGGAGCGCCACCGCCAATTCCATCAGCTCACAAACAGATTCTCCTTTATTAAAAGCTCGGTCGTCTCGTGGGGCGCGCCACGCTATAGATGGGACAGCATAGGCGGAAAGAAAACAAAAATAAAGGAGGGCGCTGTTTATGCGGGTTCGTCTTTCACGACGACTTTTACTCGACGTATAGTGTGTTTGTTTGTTCACACAGCTCTTTATCCTCTCCATTCATAAAGGCGACTGAGATGGCCGGGACCGCAAGAAATAGCCGCGAAAAGGCGCGGGTTCGCTAGAGGCGATCGACCTTGACGCAGGGAGCGCGCAAGGTAGCCTTTCTTTCTTTCTTTCGTTTAAGCGAACAGCAGCTGCAAAGGGCCGCGCCCACGCCTTCCGCTGTCCTCAGCTGCACGGTGCCTCACTTTCGGGAGGCCCAATTTCCGGCAGTGTGCCCCGATTCGAGGCATTTGGTTTGTTTTGAGACGCGGAGGAACGGCGGCCTCGTATATATATACTACACACGCATCACGCTAGACTGCGTGCTTCCGAACTCCTCCGGAGAAGCATGTTGTATAGGCTGCACGTCAGAACATACGCGAGGGAGAGAAAGAGTGAGACCGCGAGCGCGGGTTATTTTCGAGACCCGAGGACCTTGGGAGCGGTTTATTTCGACACCGGCGTTATTCCGGGAAGACGGAGAAGAAAACCGTCCCCCTCGGTTTTTTTTTTTTCCTTTTTTTTTCCCCCGAGTCGTTGGGGGCGTATATCCAGGGAGCGAGCCCGCGGCTCGGGGTGCCTCCGCAAACCCGGAAAACATCGTGCTGTCCCGGTTCGTAATTTGTTTTACACTTCTTTAGGAAGCCGGCACCGGTAGAGCGCTCTTGTCTCTAGCCGAGCGAAGAAAGTCAACAACGAAACCAAGCACATGCGAAGGAAGCTGGGCACATTGGGGGAAGGGAGGGGGGGGGGCGGACGGTTGTAGGGCAAAGCTCTTTTCACTCGTCGAGGGGTGACGCAGGAGCACTTCCGGTACTCCGACTGTGACACGACGCGGGTGACGTATCGCGGTCATTAGTGGGAGGCAAGGAAGTTGCTCCAAAAAGACAAACGCCGCCCCATTCTTCATCCTAAGGTTGGCAATAGCTGCGTTTCACTTCAACCCTACGTACGTGTAACACCTACGTATATACGCCTACACGAATCGAATAAATTCGGCTCGAGTCAGTATCTGAGGCCGAAATCCGGCCGTCGGGCTCGTGTAAACGCTACAGTATAGCTGTGGCTTAAGCGAGCATCAAGGCGGCGAGGTCGGTCATTTCGACCTCTGCTATACGCGTGTCTGTGAGCGTGTACTTGCGTTGCACCCTCCCGTCGAAATGCGCCTGCCCCAGCATGGGAATCGAACCCGATACCTTGATTACCCGAGTAGCGGAACGCCAATATCCACTGGAAGCCATCCCGTTAAGCGACGGAGCTCGTACGACGTGGGTCCCGTGTCCTCTCTTTCTCCGCTATCTTTCTTTACTTTCCATCTCCTAACCCGTTCCCTGACGGCCCTGTTATCGTGCTCTCGTGCGCGTTCTCCATTATCTGATGCTCACCGTCCGACGCGCTGAGGCGACCTGCGCCGTCGATTGTTCTCTAGCGACACAGAGAGAGAGAGAAAGAGATATTATTCGCGAAACGCGACTTCACCTTTGCACGGGGAGAGGCTGGCTGTCGGCATACCGCAAGCTTACAATTTTTCTTTTTTTTTCCTTACGCTTCTCTTTGTTCCTCTCGTTCTTTTTTTCAATCAAACTCTCCTCCGCACAGCACAGAGGACACAAAGGGCACTCTAGAGCTGCTGCTGCTGCTGCTGCTGTTGTCACCCTGTTTACGAGCGGCCCACTGCGGGGCAGCAGGCTGAAACGCGGGGGCCGCAGTTCCCGTACGGGCCGGGCCCTGCCAGCACACTATAACTGCGCCGTAAATCGAAGCCTCGCAAGAGCGCGCCGCCCCGCCCAGGGAACTCGAGACCACGACGACGAAATTGGGAGCAGCGCGCGCGCCTGCGACGATCGCGCAGACTCTCTCGCCACCACGGCGGACGAAGGACTGCGAGGAGGAAAAGGTCAAAAGGTGCGCTCGCGCACCGATCACATGCTCCTTCGCCGTTGCTGCGCAGTGACGTTTAAATATATGTCCTCCGCGAGGAAAGTGGCGAGGGAGGAGGAGAGAAGGGGGGGAGGCATCCCGTCCCTGTCGCTGCTGTGTCAGCGGCGGTATTTTGAGAAGAGTAACGAGTTCGTCGTCGTCGTCTGCCGGGCGTGTGCCGTTCGGCACGTTCGCTCGGGCACCCCCCGTCTGACTACGGGTGCATCTCCTTCCTGCAACTATGGACCTGGCGACCGACGGCCCTCGTCTGAGATGTGCGAAAGTGTATGGCGCGTATACGTGTGCGTGAGAGAGAGAGAGAGAGAGAGAGAGAGGTAGCGCAGTTGCTATGGCACTCTGCTGCATGAGCACGAGGTCGCGGGTTCGTTATCCCGACAGCGGCGGCATCATTGCGACGTTCCCAATCAGTTTGCAATCGATAAGTACGGCATCCGTGTTTCCTCCACCACGCACCTCGTCGATCTTTTTTTTTTTTTCCCCTAATCCATCCATGAAACAACAACGGGAGTGGCTCGCAGTGTTTTCAGACGTATATAGGACCCGAATGTATTATTTTTGCAGCAGCGGCCGACTACAGAGTGCACCCGATTGCTCAATCAAGAAGGGACATCAGCGAGGGATAGCGCCCGGAAACGTTTGACTCCACGCGAACGACCGCTAGCATGGGACGACCCTCATATATTGAACGTCCGGCACCCCAGCCTTCGCTTATACGTACAGTCGGGTTAACTATAACATTCACCACGCGTCTTCCGCTAAGGACCTCTCTCTATCTGCGCACTCTAACGTGTTTTCTGTGCCGCGACAACCGCGGTCGCGATCATTGCGGGCGTTACACTAGGCATATGGTCAACACAGTTCGGCGCGCGCAAGCAATCCCGAATAATGTATACGTGTTTCTCTGCGTCCAGTTTCGTGGACCAGCTTACCACTCGCGGCAATCATCTCAAACACGAAGGGAGGAAAAAAGAGAGAGGAAGAAGAAAGGGAGCGCGGAAGTAGGGAAAGGAATTGATTGGGGAATCAATTAGGGAATCAATTGGTGAATCAAGTAAATGACAGTAGTAGAGAGCAAGGAGAGGAGTGTAGCTCGTACAAGAAATGATGGAAGGCAGGGTGAATTAAGGCAAGAAGAGACCAGAAAGTGCGGAAAGAAGGAAGTAAAGGTAGTAAGGGAGACACGGTTTAAGAAAGGGAACGGAGGAAACAAGGAAGTAAGGAAAAGAAGGGAAAAATAAGGGAGCAAGGAAAACGCCTGGTCCAGCGCTATACAGACTTCGATCGGAACGACGGTCGGCACTCCGTATACCATACTACAAAGCCGGGGAAAAACGGCAAACCAATGCGATTATCGAAAGACGAACCCGTGGCAAATGAGCTCCGAGCCGACTTCCGCTATATGGTCGTCACGCGCCGACGGAGCAGACGGCGCCAAACCGCCATCACAGCGGCCGCGCGGCGTATATACGGTGGAGCCAATAATCGAAACCGGGCGCGCGCGGAGTCTTGGCCACGGACGCCAGCAGAAGATAATACGACCACGGTCGTCTGCTACAACTTCTGGTAACTGCATCAGACGGTCGGTCGGTCGTTACATTCGCTCGCGGAACGGGATCGCGGGTACCCCATCCACCGCGCGGAACGAACCAGCGCGGCCCGGCGTTTTGGAGGACATCACAATTTACCCTCTCGCTATACTCGACAGCGGAGAAAGCGATGGATCGATTCCGCTCCCGAGGGGCTCCGCAAAGGCAGGCGCTTGAAGCCATGGCGGCTCTATATACTGACACCCGCGCCTGATCTGTTGTAGTAACTAGCTGCCACCGAATTACATCGATGATGTCGCGGTGATATGCGCACTTAGCGAACGCTGCCGTTGTTCGACGAACTGCATGAACATGCGCGCGACGAAGCCAGTTTTAAGTTTTTTGGGGCGTATGCCAGTAACCCTTCTTTTCTCTCGCGTTATACGCGCGAGTACATGTATTCTGGTGCGTATACGTAACTTACAAGTTCCCTAGTTACTGTCATGTACCTGCGTGAAAGAGAACGTCATGACGAAATAATAGTATAATTAGAGGAGGGGGGGGCATTCAAACAAACGCCTCCAAAACTGAGATTGCTGCACCGATGACAGCGATGACGTCACAAGTGGCGTATCGAAGACCCGCGATGGAATCCTCACGCATGAAGAAGTAAACTTCCGTCTTTTAAGCAAGTAAGTGCCTCTGCCATAAGGTAGTATGACGATAATCACGACAATACCTGCAACAGACGTGACCAAGTGAGATTGAAGGACCTGATAGCTAAAGGTCGCCGAAAGATTGTACATACATACGAAAAACTCCGCGGACAGATCGAAATAGCTCACCGCAAGCCACGCAAGCCGTGTTCAAGCCGTGATTACCAAAGCGAAAGGAACGATTACGCTCAGTGACGACAGTCAAAAAGAAAGAAAGAAAGGGAGAAGGAAACCGCGACGTGATAGCAAGTAGGAAACGATGTTGATTCCGCCCAGTTGCCAAGGCAGCCTCGACACTCGCAAATTGAAACAACTGTAGCGGTCCATTCTAGATGGCTAGCGAAATCCAACAACAGCAATGCTGACAGAGAGGACTTTCGGTCACAGTGGGAGAAACAGACAAGTGAAACAAGCAAAGAAAAAAACACAATACAGTGCAAGAAAGAGGAACTTCGAAGAAAGAAAGAAAGTGCTGAATCAAAACTCCAGCACCAAGGACTAGCGTGGTACAGAAAGAATACGAGGAGGGCGAAAGGAAAGAACCCAGGACTGGATAGACGGGGGGAGTCTCTCTTGTGTCTCGTCGAAGATTTCGGGCATCCCGCGCGCCACTCCAGCGGCGTTAGGGGGGAGGGTGCAACAACTACCGAGGCATAAAGCGTAATGGCGGCGAGAAAGCCCCCCGGTTTGGCCGTACACGTGCATCGAGTTTCTCCCCGGCCTACATCCCCCCCTAAAAGAAGAAAAAAAAAGAGAAAAAGAAGTGCACAGAAGGAGAGCAAACTGCCGTGGTCGCCTGGATGGCCAGGAGGAGGCGATGAGGAGCAAACCAGCCGGGAAAGCGACGGCGGCAGCAAAACTCCCTCTCTCCCTACCCTTAGTATTTTTTCCCCTCTTACACTCCCGGAGAGGCCATTTTTCCGCGAGTGCGCAAAAACGAATACCACGAGGCGTAAACACCTTTTTTTTTTTTTTTGTTCGTTCGTTCGCTTCTCTTTCTTACAGCTCTCTCCCACCACTTTTTTTTTTTTTCTCCTGCGCTGACGTCGTACAAACGTCCTCGCACAACGCCACACTTGCTCGTTTCCTCCCTCACGCACGAACAGAGGCGAAAAAAAAAGCGCCGTCCGCTCCTCTAACCCCCCCCCCCCCACCCACTTCCACTTTCTTTTTTTCTTTCATATATATAATTTGCAATGGCTCCGTCAGTGCGGCCGACAAAACGATCAGGCGGGATGCGAAGAAGAAGGAAGCATGCATTGAGGGGTGTGGGGGGGGGGGGGGGGGGAGCAAGCGGTACGAGGGCTGTTGTGCTGGCAGCAAGTGCGGAGAGGAGGGAGAGAAGCAGCACTCGTAGGATAGGACCACCTCTCAAAGAGCCCGTCCCCACCCCCTATTTTTCACATTTCAGGTTCCGGCAGGACAAAAAGAAAAAGAATGAGAGAAAGCCACGGCTCTGCGGCGAGGGAGGACGAAATGCTCTCCAAACTGTACACGGTACCGCGAGCCTTCTTTTCGTCCACATTTTGCCGTTCTCGGGGTCCCTTCTCCGGACCTATAAGCCCGCCTGGCCTGTTGAACGGCTCACGCAGTTAGTTCTCTTTACTTCCTTTCTTTGTTTCTTTCGTCTACTTCCCGCAGCGACCGACATTATTTCTCGGCCACGGCGCAAATGCGGTCAGCGAGGCTGGCGCGTTAACGCGCAGGGGGACGATGTCATGAGCAAGAAAGAAACAAAGAAAGAAAGAAAAAAAAGGGAGGGGTGCAAGTGACGCCACAAGCGGCGCCGATTAAGTGTAGCCGCGAAAATGGGGACGTGGACAGTTGATTAGCCGGTCGCATGGCAGCAGCTGAGGGCCCAGTAGAGTGTTGGTGAGCGCGAAGTGTAATACTCTGTAATGCATAGACAGGAAGAGGATAGTTTGGGGGTTGGCAGGGAGAGAGAGAGACTTTAATAGCCCATCCCGAGATACTTTTTTTTTCGTTCTTGCTTTAAGTTCTTCGCTTTTTATAATCGCTGCCGTTAGCTAGCACGCACACCCGCTGGAACTTGGGTATCGAGGGCAGCGACGTATCATACATGTACGCATGGCGTTAAGAGTGAAGTTTCTCGTTTGGAGAATGTCACACTTGCACATCTGGGCGACATCTTTGTTGTGGGACGTCGCCGTGTAACTGCAGGCATAAATAAAGTTCGCTCCAATCCAATCTATCGATCCATACACTCTCGCGTTTCGTTCTCTTAACCACGTCGTAAAAAGAAAGATCTTGTTTCGGAGCATTGCACTGTGTTAAGGACGAATACGCTGATGGTACAGAGCACTCAAACGTTTTCGCTATACATACAGTTTGTTTGCCCAAATTTTCGCAGCCACTAGTAGCGCGAACAGACCAGAGATGTAGGGCCGGGGTTCTAAAGAAAAAGGGAGTGCAGGTCGCCGCAACGCTTGTTGTCCTAAGGGCTCACTTGCTGAGACTTTGAATCCCCGTTCCGGATTCGTACGTGTCCTTCAGCGCACCACACGGTGTGTCCCCGGAACCCCGCCATCAAGGCCCAACGACAGCCATACTGTCAATCGGGTCGGGCAGGAAGTATAGGCCTGGACACTTTTGACAAACTTTTTACACTCACAAATGCGTATTGGTCGAACGGCGTTGTTGGGTTAAAGGAAGCGTCGCCAGCTTAGAGGTCCTGGTTATCGCGAACATGCTATACAGGTATAGGAACAGTTCGTTAGTTCAAACTCAGTTAGTGGGGCGCACCGCGATCAGGCAATGTTTTACCGTGAAAAGATCGAACTAAGCTGCAACGCTAACCACGGTAAACACACATGTGGCAGTGACAACGTTATCCCCGCAGCTCTGGGCAACTACGGCGCGTCCGTGTAACAGGGCCATCAGGAGCTTAAATTAACCACGGTTAATCTAAAATTCAGCTACCCAGCGCACAACGCCGTTAAGCAACGTTTCTACAGTGAAAGATCGAACTGCAGCTCTTGCGTCAAGCACGCTAACAGCACATGTACTTACAAGCGATAAAGTTGTCCTTGTACATCAGCGCGACCAGCTGCCGCCGTGTAACGCGGGTATTAAGGAGCCGAGATAACGCGGCGCCTGTGCAAAGCCGCGAGTTCGCTTTTTTGCTGGAATCGCGTCGTCGTTCGAAAACCTTGAAGCGGCCATATCCCAGCTCGCCATGCAAACGAGTCGCCCAACGACAAAACCAAGAAAGGACAGAAGAAACAGAAAGGATGACGAGAGAGTAGGTACGGAAGCAGCTAGGCTGAGGTCGCAGAGGTAAACAAAACCAGATGAGATAACGCCTTCTGTGGAGAACGCTGAGGCGATGGTGTGTGTGTGCGCGCGCGCAGCGAAATCAGAGCACGAGAGACGAGTTAAGCTTGTACGCGTACGTATACACCAGATAGAGTATACGTTTCCGTTATCTATCAGGTAGCACGCGCGGTCCTTGAGAAGAAGTGAAGCGGGACATGGGAACGGTCCTTCCCGCCTGCAAGAGATACAAGTCCAACCCGTACACCCACACACACACTCGCGCAAGACTACTACTACCGCCAGTGCAGGTCCTTCGGCATACATCTCAGAAGCTCGAGATAGCAAGAAGCAGCGTTTGTGCAAACACACACACACACACAGAGAAAGAATAGCAGCGAAGATACGCGTGCTACCGGAAAGACATCTTGTTTACACTTGAATCAGCACGGCTTCCAGCTTGCCTTCTGGCGAGTTTATGCACCCGTCGACGTAACGCTTACGCGCGGCCAAAAGCGAGGGATGCGCGATCGCATACAATGCGAGAAACGAACGTGTACCTTGGATGCCTTGGATCACGATGCGAATCGAGGCGAATTTCACGGAAGCTCCTGTTCGGAGACTCAACAAATCTGACCGACCCCCGGCTCTCTATGTGGTCCGACAGATCACGAGACGAGAGGCCGTTCGCGAACGAAACATGCCGAAGCGAAAGTTGTTTTGAAGGAGCGCTCTTATCAACCGAAACTCATCCGGTTTTGCTCTTTCGTGTGTGCACTAGTTCGCCCTCCGATTTCCAGGGGCGAGGTGTACCCACGCCACTGTGGCAACACCTCCCCCCGCTCCCTCCCTAAACACCTTCTGTCTATCCGACATGCATTGCCTCAACCTTTCGCAAGCCTTTTTCCCCGTGCCAACAACTGCTCGCGTGATTGCGTGCGAGCAGTCACGCCAGCACATCACCGCGGTATGCACAGCAAGTTGCTACCTGCACCGGCAACACACCCGTCGGAGACTCGCATGCGCGTGTTTAGACACGGAAAGCTTCTGAAGTACGGGCGGAAAGAATTCGCGTATTCGTCAACAATGCCGCGAACGCGCCGGCAAGAAAAGAAAAATTAATAGTACAGGAACAGAGCCTTTCCGCGTAGCCCCAACGCCAGTCAAAGAAGCACGCCTGCGTATAGTAACGCGCTGGCCAAAGCCAGGACGCCCACCTGTTCGAAACACACACGAGTTTCGTGTCGCAAGCGACGCGTGCGCATTTCGAAAAGAAAGAAAAAAAATATGAATAAAATATCGCGTGCCCCCTCTGTTTTCCTTTCGCCTCGGAAATTGAAAAACACCGCCATCAGCGCGCAGGCGCCGTGCGAGCCGGGTGCAAATGAGGAGGCACGAACTTCGACAGAAGGCGAAAAGAAGGTCGGTCGTAAAGAATAGAGATGCTTATCGGACTCCCTCTCGAAAAAGGCGATGATCCGAACGCCAAAAACAAAAAAAGTGCCGACCCCCCCCCCCCTTCCGCGGGCTAGGCATAAAAAGCTCGAGTAATAACAACACTATATAGGAGCGCCGGCGAAGCTGACGAAGCCGACAAGCATCTCGGTGACTACGAATATCTCGAATGAAAATCGCTGGAATCGCGCTCTTCCTCGCCCGTAAACGCGGAGAAACGCGAGGAGGAGATCCGGCAGAACCTCCACGATGTGCGTCAGGAGGAAGGTAGTAAGTACATAATGCAAATTGCGAGCGCACGCAAGCGCAGAGAGAAACGGAGAGGGGGCAGCTAATACGACAAGCATATGTGCGTCTATCTCGCATACATATATTGGCACCTACGAGACATAGCCCCAACTCTGATCACGCAAAGAGCATTCCGAGCCCGCGTCACGAGCTCAATTTCGCTTTACGTACGTCTACATGTACCAGCTTTCAAAAGAAATACGCATGGATGCCTATGACATAAAGGTTGCGAACTCATGACTACACACCGCGCCTCCTATAATAATAATAATAATAATAATAATAATAATAATAATAATAATAATAATAATAATAATAATAATAATAATAAAGTTTAACGGAAACGCCCTGCTCCTCGCTATTATATAGCACAGCTCTTCCGCGATACCGAAGTGCGAAGTATGAACCCGACCTTATTTCGAATTTGACGGTTGCGCAAGCAAGCGCTGGTAACCATCGTCTCGCGCTAACCAGAGGGAGCCTACATAAACGTGCGCCCATCCGTCAAGGCAGGAACAGGAACAGCAACGCGAAACCGCCATCACCGCGCGGTGTCAGATGCGCGCAAAAATACAAGCCGTCACCGCATGTACGTTAAGTGCACGCGCTGACCTTACACGAGCTATAAGGGCGTCGGTTGTTGTCCCCGTTTTTCGCCGGTCATCCGCAGAGGATTTCACCTCCTGCTGGGACGTACACGACAATCTCGAGGCGAGCGAGCAAGTTCGGTAAACGGCGTCGTCACCTTTCCCGACTTGGAAAGGGCGGGATATAACATTTGTCGATCTGTTTCTCCCGCAAGGTTCCGCCTTGGTGGCATTAGGAAACCGTCACCCATAACGTCGCCGAATGTCTGCGACTCCTCATCCGTCAAGGCAACAACAACGGCATCACGAACAGCTCTCTCTCTCTCTCTTGACCGCACGGTTTGCCATACGGCACACTATTGTTGAATAAAACGCATGCAGTCCCTGCTGCACGCACAAAATGGTTTCACGCGTGTGCAGTTTTGTACGCGCGCAGCGACTGACGATGACTAATGAGTTTTCACAGCGAAACGGCTGCAGTTCTGGCCAAAGAGCGCCAGACAACCCAGTGATTGCAGACACGCAAAACTCTAATGACATTGAATCGGATGCGTTACCACGAGACTACAGTTGGATCGATAGCCAAGAGGAAAAGGAACGTCCCTATAACGTGCCGAGTGTGAAGCTTAAACGTAATCTATTCACACCAACCCGTCCTACGGCTCGGCTCTCCTTGGAAACGCGCATCCAACTTACACGTGTAACTTATAACAGTCGACGGACAAATGGTCGAAAGCCGAGGAAGAAAGAAACGCGCAAGGAAACACTTAACACGGCTGCTGCCAACACAGAGGCATCCGCGCATCGCCTTTTTCCCTTTTCCCTCGCAACTCGCGCCGACAACGACGACGTCATCGACATACACGCTAACGAACGGGGACGGATCGTGGCTATCTGCGTTACAGGCAAGACGCGCAACGCTGCATCACGAAATACATATATATGGAGGGTGGCTGGCAAACCCGAGACAACGCGGCAGGCCGGGGAACTACAACCGAGAATGGCGACGGGGTGGGGAGGGGCGAACTGCCAAGGTTCGCGAGCATGTTACATACGCGAGGGGAAGGCAGGGGAAGGCCGGTCTTTCGCAAGCACGACGACGGCGAAGCAATGCGGAAACTCCGCTGCCATTCTATAGGTATAGATGGACGCTCGCGCGCCGGACAGCTGGCCCCGGGGCAGGTTGGCTGCGTTTTTCTTTTTTTGTTTGTTGTGTTATTACTATTATCGTTATTATTACGAAGACGCGTTCCTCCTTCGGGACGCAGATTGAAAAGCGCGTGACCGGGGAGCTCATTAGGCGCTGCCGCGAGAGACCGCGACGAACGAAGCACTTACGAACGCATAGATGGAGGGGCGTAGGATTTGCGCAGCTATGTACTAATACAGCAGCGCGCGAGTCGTACTCGACTGGGCGGATGTTACAGCCCGCGTGGGTGCGCGCACGTCCGTGTGCGTAACCAACCAGCTGCTGCTGTTGGCGCTCGCGCCAGAAAGATTCACGTATGGTGTCCCCGATATACGAACTGTATCCGACCGAAATTAAATACACAAATTACGCCAAGGTAAGAAGAGATAGCGTGGGCGAATAGTTGTCGCCTGACATTTTTTTTTTTTTCTTTCTCGTGCGCAGCTGGAGCTAATATGACTCAACGGTCAGCGAACGGGTACCCTTCTCGAGCGATCGAAAGATTCGAAGACATCGCGGCTCTCTCTCTCTCTCTCTCTCTCTCTCTCTCTCTCTCTCTCTCTCTCTCTCTATCTCTCTCTCTCTCTCTCTCTCTCTCAACCTAACCTGCAGTATATAAGCGGCGGGGCGTTAAGCAAAACTCGAGGCGGCCTTAAAAACTATCAACAGGGCAGCTTTCTTGTACTAAGTGCCGGTGCACACTACCTTGCTCTCTCTCTCTCTCTCTCTCTCTCTCTCTCTCTCTCTCTCTCTCTCTCTCTCTCTCTCTCTCTCTCTCACGTTCGCTGGTTTGTGGATTCGCAAAACTTCGCGTCCGGCGACCGCAATTTAAACGCCGCGTCGACTCCACGTAACCGAGAAATCGGCGCCGGGGATATACATATAACCAGTCCGGACGAGGCAGGGTGGTTCGACGAAACCTTGACGCCCTTCGCGAACACACCGGCAATTCTATACGACCACCATAAAGAAAGGGGGGGGCAAAGAAAAGAAACAAGGATAGGTTCGGAGAAGCTGGCAAGGCAACGGCAGTGCGCTCGATACATGCAGGCGCATTCCGTCCCATACGAAGTCGCCCGGAAAGCAGCAGCAGCAGCAGCAGCAGCAAGCGGGACCGCTGGGAGACGGGGCGGAGGAGCGGCTGCTTGCCACGACGCTGCCTTGCCTCGGGCAAGGACGCGGCCTCCAGGTGGAGAGGGGGAGGGCGCGCCGCTCCAAGAAGGGGAAAGGAGAACTGGGCCTTCGACGGACACGCACACACACACACACGGCACCTACCTACAGCGGTGCACCGGCGTTTTGTCTGTAACCTGCCTCAATCGGGACTTGCGATGCGAATACAAAAAAAAGAGATGCAGGGACGGCGCTGTAGCGATTAACAGCGCTCTCAGATCCGAGATAACACCCCGAGAGAATGCGCTCGGATTTTGCGCGTACAATACCTGTACCGCACCTTGCAAAGATGTTGACTTTAAAATTCGCGAAAAAATCCCGTGGACACGACACGGAGGGAATGACATTGCACGCCGTACGGGATGAAAGTAAACAACGCCCTTTCTGGGATGCACAGGCGCTTTATTTAGCGATGATTTAGCTTCGGGACGTAGCAAACTGAACAGCAAACACTGAAGGGCAACACATTGCTTTTAGATCAGTTATTTTTTTTTTCTTTTCAGTGGCTGCCGTTGTCGATTCCGCCTGGTTCAGGAACTTGCATATGAGATTGCTCGAAGCTAGCACCCCTGCTTGTATTTTTGCACCATCAGAATAGTTCCAACAAAAGGTTCAGAGACCAAAGGGCGAAACTTTTTTCGCGAACAGAATTTACGTGTTTCGTAAGATTTGATGAAACATGCATCTACATTTCGTCTTTCACCCTCCTACTTTTTCCGCCTGTTATTCCCTTCTCATAATCCAGCGTAACCATTTCCGCTTCGCTCTTCCCAAGATGCAGTGGCAACAGACCTCTGGTTTCATTTGTGGTTAACGAACCTTTGAAATAACAAACATCCGTAAAACCGTAGAAACGAGGCCCAATTCCTTAACTGTACGAACAACTTGAGAGAGTCGGCAGGTGTGCGATACCGGTGTCACACGGGCGAGGTTAATGCCACTAAAAATGTGTGACCTTAATTTCCATTGTGGGGGGTCTAAAGCTGCTGCCACCTACCACGCCCATTCTTCTTTTCATATTTCGAAGTGCGAAAACGCGTTCTCTTTACTCAAAACAATTGGGTTATACACGGTAGGAACTCACGCAGTCTTCCTACAATGCTTAGTCGACTCGGACAGTATAAGCGAAGAAGTCTTTTGAGCGCGGTGACTTTGCGTGCGTGAGAAGAACCACGACAGCCGCATTATAATTGCGCGCGAAGAAACACATAAGAAAGCTCTATTCGGCCGGCTACTAAACGCTGAGAAACGGCACACGCGGGGACACGAAACTCAAAAAGAACAACGCCTTAAGGACACGCCCAGGCGGAAGCCAATTGTACGGGGCGTATTGTATAGCACAGTGTGAGCCAGGACTCGCATAACAAGTGCATGTGTTGCCCTTATATACCACGAAAGAAAAAGAAACGTTCTTCCCTTGACTTCTGCACGCTCGGCGGGAAGAACTGTTTCGCGTGCAAAAAAAAACATCGCGCGGTCGAACCACTTCGTGCGCGCCCCTCGACACTGCCAACAACACACCAAGCTGGGGAAGCCGCGGCAAGTTCCACCACATGTCGACCGGCTTTCGGGTGCCATTAATTTGTGTTGCAGGGCGTTGTTTCCGCCGGCGGCCCGTATTGCGAGAAAAACCGATGACAGAGCGAGGGCACCATGCCACGCCCGAAAGTCTTCGCATCAGCGCAACAAGTTTCCAGACCAAAAGACGAACAAAAAAAAAAAAAAACGCGCTGCCTGCTTCGTCAAGTGCGCGGAAACATTGACAGAAACACTATACTGGGACGACAGAGTTGTCCTTGTAACACAAAAAGCAGACTTGAGCGAACCGTTTACAGGATACGCATGCTATATACCAGACGGGACGCAGAACAGAGCTCCAGACGACTGAGAAGTTGTGTCGTCTGCCTTTCTTCTATAGTGCTATACTTGCAAGGACAAAACCCCCTGCTGCAGAGCAATCGCGAAAGTAACTCTAAACAGGAGACTTAGCATTATAATGCATAGAGCCCACTTGAGCGAAGGCCTGAGAGGATAAGCAAAGCAAACAGCGCTAATAGACAGGACACAGAATTAAAGAGTAGAAGCGCAGACGGGGCAGCTGTTCTGTCGTCTGTCCATTTCTACCGAATTAGGTCTTGACTACAGAGAAGAATGGGTGCTTAATGTATTTAATGGTCCGACTTACACCCTGCGCATAAAACGTGAGTGTGCACAACGCAAGATGTAAAACAAGATATCCAACATTCTTTTTTATTCCCAGTTATACTTATGACGTGATTCAGTTGAAATGCAAACGAAGTTCGATTGAAAAAAATGAGCAGCGAACTGACAGAAGCTCTAACATTGGCTGAAACTACACGTCCATAACTTCATGTTTCCTGTTTCACGTGAGTTGATGTTGCAATCGAGCACCTATCAGAGTTAAATAAAAAAACATAGCAGTCACGTACTTTCGATGATACAATGGGACACGAAGTTCGTATATACAGTGCTCGAAATTTTAAACGCAAAAAAAATATGGAGATTCCTACAATGCGTTGCTTGCCGTTCGCCTACACTTCTAATCGCGGCCTAATTCAGGCTCCAAAACTTACACATCTGAGACTACTCCATGCTTGTAGACACCGGCTACGGAACAATTAAACGTCGCGCATTCCACGCGATTACCCGTAAAAAAAAGAAGCGTTCGCTGCAGCTGGCGCTTGAATATTTTTTCAGCACCGTACACCAATAGTAAAACGGCGGAGATGTGTGTGTCTGAGCTGCCCCTCGAACGAGGCGAATAAATCGAGCCTCTTGTTATGTAACCGGTCTCACTGCGAGCCACAGCGCGCGCACACACAATGCTATCGCGAGGGGACGGAATTCCTCACACGTCCTCTGCCAAGAGAGAGAGAGAGAGAGAGAACAGGCGGCCGAGTGCGCTCTACGTGACCCAAGTCATGCGCAGTGCGACGAGATGGAAGCAAACCTGGCGCTGACGCTACAATGCCATAATAGCCCTGCAGCGCTTCCCCACTATCTGCTTCCGAGACTTCGCTGTTGCTCGCATGACTGACGTCATCTATAGGACAGGGCCGTTTAGTCCAAGCTGCCAACGTTCAATCTCGTTTTTGTCTATATATATATATATATATATATATATATATATATATATATATATATATATATTAACCAGTGGGGCAGGCGGCTCAGTGGCTTTGGCGTACTGCTGAGCACGAGGACGCGGGTTCGTTTCCCAGCCACCGAGGTGGGCTTTGTTGTAATGATTGGATTTCGCAGAGCGACTGCTGGCGGTACAGGATCGCACAGCAAGTGTGTTACAAACGTCGCCGTCCACTCCTCGACACATATTTTCATGTTTTCGACCAGACACAAGAAATATCGCAAGCGTTTGTAGTTTCCTGTTCATAAACTATAGAACATCTATGTGGCTTCCATCAAGAATACATATATGTATAACCTACATCATAAGCTATAACGCTCTTGCACCGAGCGGAAAAACCACAGAGAATTGAAAAAAACCTCCGCCAACGCGAGATTCAGCGCCGGAGAGAGACCTCGCAAGGCTCAACCTTATAGCGTGCCCACAGAAACCAGCATTATTAATCTCGGCGCGGCGCCGCTGCCGCCACCGCCACCATAACAGCAGAAGCGCTAGTAACCGCGATTCTTAAGTGACAACCGGGGTTATTGTGTGTGCCCGCTGTTCGGTACGTATAACCCCCCCCCCCCCTGCTACCCCCCGGGGGCGTGCAACGCGCGCTGCCGTTGTACGCAAATGCCGCAGGGCACCCGCGACGCGGGCGCACCGTCATGGCGATGCGTGACTGGCATTCGAGTCGGGACGCGTAATGTAACGGAAGTCCTATTAACGCGCGCGCGCGCGCGCGTCTCGAGCAAGTAAAAAAAAAAAAAATATGCATGGGCGGCAGACAAGCGAGCGGGCGGGCGGGCGGCCGCCTGCCTGCAGCCGCGTTGTATTACTACGCACGCTCACGATGTTGCCTGTGCCGTGGGAGGCCCAACTACGCTTATAACGCGCTTCGCAAGACGACCGACCATACGGCGGCGGCACTCCAGAACCGTTGGGAGGGCGTGGGACGCCCCGCCGCACGCTTCCCACGGTGAGAAGGGGGACACGGAAAGAAAGCGGAGAAAACCGTAGCAAAGAAAGAAGGCCTAACCGAGATGAAAGCAGTGCGTGACGGCGGCGGCGGCGTCGGGACAACGTAGGCGGCAATTGCCCCGGCGAGCACGCGTGCAACGTGCACCGGGTGCCACCGTTACTCTTTCATTATTATTGTTATTATCATCGTTTTCTTCAAAGCGCGCACGATGTCGAGACACGCGGACGGCGTGCCCGATTCCTTTCCGGGTCAAACGGAGGCTACGAGTATCTATGCGCGTAAGGGCACATTCACACCGGCGACTGACAGTGGTCGCGCGACCAAGTTGGTCGCAAAGCGACCAGTCGCAAATGGTCGCAAACGGTCGCCTTTCTTGAAAAGCGACCATTTTGGGCCAGTCGCTCTCTGCGCGATTTTTCAGTCGCGCGACCGTGGTCGCAAAACTGATAAACCAATCAGCGGTGCACCGGAAGTGATCTTTCGTGTGTCTACATCCGGCCTCCTTTGGCGTCGCGTTCAAATTCCGCGTAGATTCCAAGAGTTCTCGCTGAGAACGATAATCTCCGGGATTGCGACTTGCGGGTCGCGCTCAGCCGGGCTTGCCGGTGTGAACATCAGTCGCCTTCGGTCGCTTTTTGATTGCGAGTCGCAAATGGTCGCGCGACCTCCTCAAGTCACCGGTGTGAATGTGCCCTAAAAGAACAAACGTCGCAAGCTCTTGCGAGCTGCGACACCGCCGAGGCAGCCCAGTCGCGGAGCGAGCGCGCGGGAACCGAACATTAAAGCGCCGTAACCGACGCAACGTGGCGCGTATGTCGCCCAAATGTAGTACGCAGCGGAGTACGCGATTCAGCTGAGCTACAATATGCGTTGTTGCCATTCACTTCATACCCCATCGTTTGATTATACCTCCTTGTTTCGTCGTGCGTGCGTGCGCGTCACACACCCTGTCCGGCGCCGGGCGACTGCAGCCTCAGCGGCGCGACTGCAAGGTCGCGAACTCTACAGCGAACTCGGCGTGCTCCCGTTGGGCACCAAATCCCCACCTCCTCCCTCCCCGCTCTACACACACTCACACTCACTCACCCTCTCTCTCTCACACACACACACACACACACACACACACACACACACACACACACACACACACACACACACACACACACACACACACACACACACACACACACACACACACACAAGGTGTCAGGTTTCCGCGGAAGTGGCTCGTGACCGCAACGAGATGACGCATGTAGCTTGAAGGCTCCCCGCACTGCGCCCGCAAAGTGCCAG
The DNA here is from genome assembly GCF_050947875.1 of Dermacentor variabilis. NCBI lineage: Eukaryota > Metazoa > Arthropoda > Arachnida > Ixodida > Ixodidae > Dermacentor > Dermacentor variabilis. The sequence continues at coordinate 142,606,887 of NC_134573.1, forward strand.
CATGTCTCCAAGGCTATCTATAAGCAAAGGCAAACATTCGAAAAGTGGAACGACGTCGGGTCGCGGGCGGTGAAGGCAACGCCCTGCACCACTTGACTGTAGTCTCCGAGATGGCACGGGCGCGCCTTTCTTTTTTCGCTCGAAGGTGCGCCGGCGGGATCTCGGAGGCCACGACATGACCATCGGGAGCAGGCGCGTTCGCGGAGCGGAGGCCACACGCGGAAGGGCCAACGGGAACGCTACCGCCGCGACCTTGCCCCCCCTCCGCACTTACCTCGAAAAAGAAAGATCATGCGACGACGCCCTATTTCCGCGCCCAACAGACCTATACAAAACTCTCGGCTTCCAATAAGTGTACATGTACAGGGCCTTCCGACATGGACTGTGGCAAACGTTATTATCAGTGAATTCACATAAAAAGATGTATTCCTCGGTTGAATCAGATTCATCCTGCGCAGACTGTTCGCCACCGCCGCAATAGCGACAGGTGTGAATCCTTCGATGACAAATCAACTTTTCAATAGCGAAGGACAAAATGTCGAAACGTCAGCCAGTCTGCCCGGCTCGCTTTTTAGAGTGGTTAAAGAACCTGAAAGCACCAAACTGTAGTTTATCCTGTTCATTATATATACGCAGCACCTTTCTGAATATTGGCCAACGCTAGTTGACTTTGCGTTTAATCTGACGTAACCTTTCTTTTTTCCACAAGTCACTGAAGGAAGCAAAGGTTAATCGACGCTGAGGCCTAATGGAGGCGCCTAACCAAATAGTATTCTGTGGGGCCTTGATTTAATGCTGCACGCAACGTGCCATGAGCTCTTGAATACTAATGAAGGTTTTCTCACAGAGTGGACAAACCTGCGTTCAGGCACACACCCACCTTTCCTGCCTGTGTGACCATCGACATGGAATGGAAAAGAAATGAACGCGACGCCTCGCGTGCAACCGTTGCTCTTTTTTTTTATTTTTTCCTCGTCGCCTTAAGTGTGACCCGCGGCCGACCTTGAATCAACGGCTGATACATAACACCTGGCAATCTGCTCGACACCAGACTTACAGAAGAGGAAGCAAGTGCAACTCCCCCTTAGAACAATGATCGGCTGGGCCCAGGTGCCCGAATCTCATTCTCGAGTTGCCGAGTCTCTTTCTCTTCTTCAAACTTCCTTCTCGAATTCGCTTCGGGTCGATTCGTCCCCGGCCCCGCGGAGAGAAGAGGCAGCAACTACATATAGTAGCATGCAGAGACTACACGTAACACCTCATTGAAGGCTGCGACGGACAATCGGAACCCCCCCCCCCCCCATTAAGCTCCCCGGGAGGCATCCTCTCCCCCCCTCCGCCACAAATAACAGAAATTCCGCACGAACGAAGCCACGCCCACCGCCGTCCCGTTGCTATCAAAACGGCGCGCCGCGCGGCAAGCTCCCGTTCGCGCAACGCCGCGCGGCGACTTCCTCTCGGTCGTCTTGACCGACCCTTTCTCAACCCTCGCCCCCCCCCCCACCCCACTCGCTTCCCCGGTGGCCCCTTGGAAGGCACGTACGACGAGCGCTCGGTTGCATGGGTATACTACATAGGCGCACGCCGAGCACGCATGCAGCTTAGACATACACACGACAGAACGCACGCCGGGCTTATGCAAGCGCGCTGCGGCGGCGGTGGTTGCGTAAAAGAAAAAAAAAAGAAGGAAAAGAGAAAAGACCGCTCCCGCGTCCGCTCGTTAAAACAGCGCGCCGCCGACTCAGCGCTAGATACATGCCTCGCGCGCAAGCTCGCTTGAAAAACTCCCCTGCGTGTGTGTGTGTGTCGTGTGGCAACAGGCTGACGCAGGTGTGCGCCTGCTAACATGTATAGCAACAGGATTCCTTCCTTCCTTTACCTGCCTTTTAGAAGTGAAGGGCGCACAACTGTTCGCTTCGGTCGCTGATCCAGTGAGCGTGGCCTTCGGTATAGCCTGGCAAGTTTTCAGCGAAAGCGTTATATATATATATATATATATATATATATATATATATATATATATATATACCCACACACACTATTCGTGGCGCGTCAGTTGCTGCTGCCCCCTGGCCTCCCCTAGTGGATCTCTCCTCCCGTTTCGAAAGCCGGCAGTGGCCTCATCGGCCTAAAAATCGTGGAGTACACGAATTGTAGCGTCACCTGTCGGCGGTCGAACAAACTACGGATCGTTCAAATGGCTACACCAGAACAGCCTTTTAGACCCGCCGGCGCTTCCTCGCAGGGGCGCTGGCTCCCCGTAAAGAAACAATGGAAGATACCTGTTCGCAGGAGATGCGCAGACTTTGAAGCAGCGTTTCCCAATTTCGTAGCACCGCCTTCCTACCTGTGTGATGATTTGCTCGAACATGTTAGGGTGTGTCATTTGCAATAATTTGCAATAGCCGCCGTTGTGTGTGCGTGTATACGTGTGTGCGATTGAGTGAGTGAGTGAGTGAGTGAGTGAGTGAGTGAGTGAGTGAGTGAGTGAGTGAGTGAGTGAGTGAGTGAGTGAGTGAGTGAGTGAGTGAGTGAGTGAGCGAGCGAGCGAGCGAGTGAGTGAGTGAGTGAGTGAGTGAGTGAGAGCGAGCGCTTCGTTCCTATGGTCGAGGTCTAAGAGGATGTCATTTCAATGGTTGCCTGCAATTTACATGTGCTGCCGACATGCGACCAGTCCATGACGAAACGCGTCAGAGGGAAAGAAGCATCCGTCAGTAAGAAAAAAGAGTTATTCCAGGTATATCAGACCGTTATTACCTCAGCTGCCACCACGGACTCCCGGCAACAGTAAATACGCGGTGTTGCGGCCCACGCTACACACGCCCTTTGATCGATCGCACACGCTGCGGCAAGTCGAACCCCCCTGAGCGACAACTCCCCCCCCCCCCTGCCCCCCTACAGCGACGTCGTAGTCGTTCCGAAGGCGATATGTCCGCGCGATGTGGCAATACTGCGCGCGCACGACGAGACTGCATTTCGCCATAAGTAGACCCCAAAAGCCGAACAAGCTCCGCAAAACACCGAGCGACGCGTGACCAAGGTCTGCGTAATTTCTGGCTTCAGACAGGTTAGAGGAAGAACGACGCGTAAGAACGACAGGATGACTCAAGACGACGACAGCTCCTGCCGTTATTTGGACGCACGCTTCGACTTAAAAAGGGGAGACTATTAGGTTGTGACAGCATACGCTTCTGCAACAACCGAGCGCGGTCGTCACTCAGACCACGTGACAAGGCTCCGTGACGCAGAGAAGAGGCAACAACTAACGAAATACACGGAAGAGGCCGCCGAGAAGTTTCCCCCTCACCGGCGCTCCGTGATGTCACGCACTTCGACAGCGCTCTGCATGGCTAGGGTCTACAGATGTTGGTTCATCGGCAAAGGAAGGACTACGGCGCATTAACTAAAGGATCGAAAGACTCGACGTATAGCAACTTCCGAGAATTTTTACCTCGGCCAAAACGGTTCAGACATGCGTGAAGGTGCTTTAGAAGCAGTGAGTGTAGAGCGTTAACCCCCCTTCCCCACCCCTCATAACAGACTAATGCACTCCTAAAAACACGGCGATCGATAAGAACATGAAATCTTCAACCCTATATACGCAAACTCCTCGCAAAATTTGGTCTTTCGTTAACCCCGGAAAGTCCGTACTTCGTACCAAGATGCATTGAACAATTGTTCTTTTTTTTTTTCCCGGTCAAGAAGAGAAGGTTCGTTGAGCACTGGCTGCGTAGTGAAATCTAAATTAGTGTGGTAATCAATTACTGAGTAATTTGCTGAAGTTTCCGAGACTGAGACATCGCTCCGGCGTTTCAAAAACGCCACTATACTGCAGGTTTTGCGTCAGGATTATAAAACTTAGTCAACCACAAAAGTTTGCGGACCACGGGATCTCAAAGGAACGTTCAATTTCTGAGCAGCCTGTAAAAGCATGGTCAGTAAAGCCGGACATCACAGAGTTGTTCAAGTACACATGGTATATGGCTGTAAATGCGAATATATACTATATAGGCTGCGTTGCGAGGCTCCGCAGACATTCCAGCTTCTTTTTTCTCGGATCTCGTGTTCCGCAAGACTTTGTGCTTGACTGTACGTATCGAAAACGATACGCCGGCCTTTGTGGGGTTAAGTATATATGCACGTACGCTTGGGGCCAGAACCGCCGAACGGTCGAGAGTGCGCAACTCACGCACCGCTCGTGAGTCACCGCGTTTCGCCCGTCCAGGAGCGCGGGTCCCGTTCCCGGCCTCGCTCGCCGACGTGTTAACTAGCGTCGCTGCGGCCAGCTGTCACAACGACATGATGTATGCTCGCCACGCCATACCGACGGGGAAATAAAAAACAAAAAAACTCCGCGCGTCGCCAGCAGTTGGGTCACACGGACGCAAAACTCGCATCCACCCAGTCACGACTTGGGCAGCGCGCGCTGTTTTCTGCTGCTTTTCCCTTAGTCATGCTTTGCTTTGCTCTCTCTCTCTCTCTCTCTCTCTCTCTCTCTCTCTCTCTCTCGGCCTTGAATCCGCACTGCACTGCAGGTCAGGGGGGGGGGGAGGTGGCGCCCGCCAGCACATACACACGCACACACGGGCGGAGGGTCCGTCGAGCGTTCCAGAACGACACTGCTAAATATATGACACCCGAGATGCGAAAGAACGACGACAGTGGAAAAAAAAAAGAAGGCAGGACAACAGGAGGAACGCCAGGTCGATCCTTTCCCTCGCACTGCAGCACAGTGCCAATAAAGCCGCCGCTGGCAGCCTCCTGCAAGCGATCCTTGCTTTTTTTTTCCTCCTCTCCAGGCTCGCGCATGCAGCTCCGCGAACCGCGCCAGGACTCGGACGCGTTTGTTGCCAGCGACACGGACGTATATAACGGGGGCGCCGTCGCAGTTGTTCGCTGGCTGCCTCGAACAACCTTCGCTATAGCCAATTCACCCATCCCCGCATGCAGTTCCTTCGCAGCCCATGCGAAGTAGCGCGCGGCGAAGTCCTTGGCGCGAGTCGGCCGGCAGTGGCAACAGCACCGTCCTCGGCAGCAATAAGGTTTAGCTTTGCTTATTAATGTTTCTCGCGGACTATGCGGACTATAGACTCCGGCCGCTGCACATTGTGTGCGTGTGTGAAAGACACACGCACACACAACGGCGAACAGTAAGCTCGGAAGAACGGGCGATATCGGCAGTATGTGTATACCCTCCCGCTGTTATACGATGTTGGCCAGGTGTACGCACGCAATCACCGCGGAGACCTATACAGATGCCACTCTAATTATGCCCGCGAACGGATGAGCCACCGAGCCTCGTTCGTCTTCTAAACGCGCGAGGCACGATAACGGGATTGTAAACGATTCGAATCGATCAACGCTATAGTAAAACAGAGCCGAGGGCGCCGTCAAAAATATGAATCTCTCAAAGCATATTTAGCGCCAGCAAACAAGGACGGAAGGGAGACGACACCACCAATGCGCTAACTTCAACAACTTGATTTGCAGGAAATACATCTATATAACCCATGCACAGTGGCGCCACCTTTCCCGAATCTTACCCATCCAAAAAAGCCGTCTCCTTATCTAACAAGTCGACTGAAGGGGCACTAACACACGTGTCACTATTCCGCCAGATAGCCTGAGCCTCATATAATCTCTCGCACGTCTTTATCTTTGTGCTTCGCAAGAACCCGGCAGGATCCATACAACGGCGCACAGCCGCATTCCTGACAGTGGGTTGACAGATGACCGTATTGCTTATTTTTCACATTTTGGCTATGTTCCCGTAATCGGTCATTAAGACATCTCCCTGTCTGTTCGATGTATTTTTTCCCACAGGACAGCGGAAGCTCATATACAACAGCTTCTACGCATCCCACTGGCGCTTTTCGATGATTCGTAGAGCATCTGGCAGCTGGCTTACACGGTACGGGTCCGTTAATCGACATATTTTTGCCAGCTTTTCCTCTGCGGAAAAGATCACTTTTGTGTCCACCCGGCTAGCCATTTTCTTAAGTTTATGTGCCGTTCTATGCAGGTGGGGCACTACCGCTACCTTCCTTCTACGTTCCGTCCCTTGATTTGCCGTGTCCCGAGTTGTGCTATCTGACCTGCACCTTTTTAGCAGCCCCTCGACGACCGAAACTTGCACTGATTCCGGAAACCCTGCTGCTGACACGTGTGTTAGTGCCCCTTCAGTCGACCTGTTAGATAAGGAGACGGCTTTTTTGGATGGGTAAGATTCGGATAAGGTGGCGCTACTGTGCATGGGTTATATAGGTGCATTTCCTGAAAATCAAGTTGTTGAAGTTAGCGCATGGGTGGTGTCGCCTCCCTACCGTCCTTGTTTGCTGGCGCTAAATATGCTTTCAGTTTACCAACACGCCCACCAAATGGCAATTATGAATCTCTCTCCGTCTTACTGCGTCCCATTTCTACGCAGTCTCAAGTTTATACATACATAAGTTCCTTTCATTTTATCTGCACAATACATATATGATTGCCACTCCGTATAAGCTTGTCGGTGCAGCGCTGTCCCGCGGCATGCTACAGTCCCACCGCGTTCCCTATTACCTCTATAGAATCAACCATCATGACCCTGTGTTTCCGAAGCGGCTCTCTAGTTCTCCCTCGTTAGAATTTACCGATGAACGACTTCACAATGGCTGCAGCAGACAATCGGGAGTTTCGGCGGCGTCATAAACACATCAGCGCAGAGTTAGCACCATGTGCACCCTACAACCTATAAACCGGCACACAACGATTCATTACGTCTGCACAACATTCAGCGTGTGCTCGTGCAGACTCCGCTAACTATATATCAACACCCAGCAGCGCATCCCAAACGACGCATAACACGCGAACCTCTTCGCGTACGTGCGATGCGCGGCGTCTATATCAAACCGTTCCCTTCGCATGTGGTATATAATGTTAGCGGAAACGATGAATTCACGTACGACAAATCACGTCTGATCGGCCACATGGATGTTTTCGTCTGCTAAACGATACTATATAGCAGACGACAACGCGGACAGGAACAGGAAGCCCGAGGCCTATAGAACGCGTGTGCACAGCGCATTGCGCGCAGGAAATGAATTACGCGAAGTCATTCACGCCGAAAATACGCAGGTCAAAATAACGTCCGGTTGCCAACTGCACATATAGCAGCGTGGGACACGGGTTCGATACCCGGCGGGAGTACAGTTTATGTGTTCGTTTATTTCCTCAGAGGTCTCTTGTTGAGACATCAGACGGGGGATAAACAAAGATAACAAGAGTCACAATGGGTTGTTTTCAATGAGCCGCTTGAATGCAAGTGGATCGATGACAGCGGTAACTTCGGTGGGCAGGCCATTCCAGTCTCGTGCTGTGCGCAGAAAACCAAATGGTGGGCTAGAAACGAGCTGGGTCACATGGCAAAGCTTTTGAATGCGCTCTAAAATGACATTTTTTTGAGACCGAGTGCCCTAAGTAATTTACTTTGATAGCCTTTCTACGGACCATGGCCCGTATTAACACTCACCCGTACAGACAGAGACAGACAGACACAAGAAAAAGAATGGAAAAGAATAGCCCTACGCTAGAAGTGATCGTAAGAGCAATTAAATTAACATATGGGGCCAAATTCTCAAAGCTTTTCATTCGCAAGTGCAAGCTCTTTGCCACAGACTGGCCGCCTCCGTTAATAAGATGTCCAGCATCTGCATTGGCGGCCCAATTTGCTCTTACGAACAATTTAAATCGTAATATGTTTTTTTTTTTGTGTGTGTGTGTGAATTCGGGACACGATTAATGAAAGCCTGGCTGCCGTCCAATGACAACAACGAGCGCTTATACACGAACGGGGAAAGTTTTGCGGATTCGGCCGCAGCTTCGGTTTGGTTTCGCGGGAGCTGTTATACGTCGTGACGGAAAGATTATAAACGCTGCCGTGCCCGCGTTTGTGACAAAAAAAGAAAAGAAAAAGACGGATCACGCGCTTATACCACCAAACAACGAACGTGGCCGGCATGAAGTGTTTTTTTTTTTTCTCTCTTTTATGTTACTCGCGCCTCATGCTCATGTTTTTTTTTCAGCGCTCCAGGAATTTCGAGGTCGGAAGCACAGTCTTCGTTCCACACGCACGCGACCTCGTCGACGGCTGCGGCCTTTCACTTGCCTCCTCCTCGCCCGCGACCACCATCGTCGACACCCGCTGCAACGGCGATGTTGCCTCGCGCGTTTTTAATGTTATCCACCGTGCCAACCAGGCGCTGAATATCACGCCAGATCGCAGCGAAGAGCCCCACAACGGAAACGGGAAAAAAAACGTACATATATACGAAGACGCGGGGCAGCGAATGCGAAGGGAAATAAATGCGCGAAACAAGGAAGAAAGCTTGGAAGTGACTCCACTTGGAGATCTGCCCGGCATTCAGTGCCCGAGAAGGCGCGACCCAGTGAACCGCGGCGAGGAGGGATTTACTTTCTTTTTCTTTTTGTTGTTATTACTGCATGTATCTTATTTCCCGCTAGCGCGCACAAATGCGCCAGCTGCGAACGTGTAAACGTGCATTTCATTTCCCCCCTTTTGCGCAGGTATACAGGGGCATTTCATTTTCGCTCAGCGGCAAGCCAGCCGGCCAGCACTGCATATTTCATAGATATTTCCAATGCCCTTCCTTGGGCGCTGCGGTACATATATGCTGCGGGAACAGGGAGGAGCGATTTGTTGCTACGAAAAAAATAATAAGGTCTGCAGGCCTCAACGATACCGTCCGGCTCTGAACTCCTTGACTGTGAAGCCGGACCTCGTTACAACGAATTAGTACCCGACACGTAAACATCTTCCTTATATTCGATTTCGACACACGCACGTGTCACTTGCATGCTGATATTGGCGACAAACGTTTCACGTCTACTTCGTTGTATTCGTTAATTCGTTATATCGAGATGCGACTGTACTTTTCTTCGCTATGCGCACACAGTCGCGCGTCTTCGTACGCTACGGCACTGCCACGCGTGGCGACCTGCGATATGTGTAATGGAAAGGACGGACAGACGAACACAGCAAAATTAACCGAGTTTCGAGCTTTTAACTGCTGTCGCAGTAAAAGTCAATTAGAAATGGGGGGGGGGGGGGGCACACGACGTATGTATCTGTTATGACAGCCGCATGTATTAGACCGGGCTAATTAACCGTGCACTGACATACTGTATACGAGACTGAGCCCGTGGCTATATCAAAAAATATTTACAGTAAGGGCACAGTAAGGAGGGGAGGGGATACAGCGCTTACTTACAACTACTATACGAATTTAATTCTGTTTAAAAAAAGAATGCCGTTCCAACCAGGCCAAATCGCATCATTTCTAATTTTTCGCCGGTCCTGACATACAGCGGAAGCGGAGAGAGAGAGGAGCGTACTTCTGCGCTGTCAAGCTTCGAAAAACTGCAAAAAGCGGGACATACCTTTTTTTTTTTTTTTTTTCCCGGAGCCTACCACCTCTTTACAGAAAACCGGACGCAGATCAACATCAACTCACTTTTTCCAAAGTAAAGGGAATTACGGGAGACGAGTTCCACGGAGTAGAAGAAGCTTCTCGTGAAGCAAGCAAGTAGGCATCTTTTCTAAACATAGATTGCATCTTTAACTTTTATTTCGTTCCGCTAGCGTCAAGCTGTTCGCCAAAGCCGACAGTTCGCGCACTTACACGAGCGGATGCCACATGAAAAGTGCGCTGGGTCACGCTGAAATGAAGCCTAATTAGGATGCCGCAACGATCTCTACCCACCCCCCACCCCCCTTTTGCACCAACGTATCTCTCGACTCCGACAGGCCTCTTTAAAAACCTCGGTGTTGCTTAAGCGGAGCGCGCGTTCCCCACAAAAAATTTACGATGCCCGGCATCCCACCTCTAATAACACGAACGTCAAGCCGAGACGGGGTCCCCTTCATTAAAACTTTGCGCTCCCATTCTCAAAAAACTAACAACACGAAGCGAGGCACGTCAATCACTTTTGGAAGCTTCCGCAACCACACGAGCTCGCAGGAATGGCACGGCGATCGCAAAGCCGCTGCGCTCCACATACCTCGCGCATGTGCAGGCTGCTACGGCGCTATAGAAAGGCAACGAACTGAAATTACGGCACTGGGGGTGTGTGGAGCGATTACGCAATACAATACATACACATATACACTGCGACATTGAAATGCACTGACGAAACACAGCAAAGGGCTTTTGCAGGGACGCAGCCTTGAAGCCCTGAACCAGGGCAGACGGCTGTACAAGTCGATGAGTACAGTAAGAAAAACACAAAGCCAACAAATGCTTGAAAGAGTTTCGTGTAGAACCAGACGGCGACAGACAGATAAAAAAAAAAAAGTGAAGCTATCAATTAACGAAACCTGCCTGCGTTATACGCTTACACTGCGTCCGCTGCAATGCAGAAAAAAACGAAATAAACAGCAGCAGCAAGATAACGGGGTCGTCGAATGTGAGTCCCGCTGCAGTTGCGGTAACAACAAAAAAAAAAAAAAAAGTCGCTGCTTCGCGAGGAGGGAGAGGGCAAAGCTGCTACATCCATTGCGAACACATTGTTCTAGCGGAAGAGTATATACCCTACTCCCCTTTCTCCGCGCTCGTAAAGAGCACAAATCAAGGTTACAATAAGCTACGCATCGCAGACTGCCTAGCGCCGGCGCGCGCCGCGCTTCACTGAACACCTGCTGGCCCGAGTTTCGTTTTTGCTTTGTCGATTGTAGGCTACTCGTAGAACGTTCATCCTTTTATTATCATTCTTTCCCCGACGGCTGCTGCGTATTGAGAATTAACCACACGGCTAAAACCTGACATCCAGAGAGCCCTCCCCATATAGGAATCGTATGCTACGTCGTTCTGAAACTATTGCTGCCAAAACCATGGACCCCTCGCAACAAGAACACACGGTCCGATCGGCGCCGTAATCCGAAACAGTCAAACGCCTGGTTGTCAGTTTTGAACAGCTGACAGTGACGATAAACTAGCGGCCGCTACGTTCAGAATAGCGACGTCGATGCGGTCGTGCACGCAACCGAACTTGCCCGACCCACAGGGCAACCCCTCCGCTAGCCCCTCATTTGCCGGCGGTAACGGAACCGGCGGATTCCCGAGCGGCTCCCATTCAACTGTCGTACAACAGAAGAACGGAAGTTGGGCGTAAAAACGGCTTGACAGCGCGAAGTGAGAAAAGTATGCGACCTCGAAGGAAGCTAATTGCGCGCAAAAAAAAAAAAATTGCTGTCGCGGGAGAGACGGCGCAGGGAGAGAGCGGTTAGGCCTAACGAAGGACGCCGCACAGGCCGCCGCTGCCTTCTGGGAACCGCCGGACGCGCTCGGCTGCCGTTTCGTGTTGACGCAACTGTTTAGCCACGATACATATTCATTCGAATAAGGGTTGCGACTCACGTAACCGTGACACATTATTCGGCGCGAGATACTCAAAACGATAGGAGCGATGAGTTACAACAGCGGTAGATGTCCCACGCAGGGGAGCGTGCAATCTATTACGCCTGACGTTTATGGCAAAGCCAAGAACAATAGTGCGTCGCTAACGGCGCTCGGAATAGAGCTACTGTGTGACGACGTGCCGATCGCATCCACGTGTGGTCCGTGCACGGCGTGATCACCGGCAAAAAAGAAAGAAGGAAAAGAAACGGAAAAGCGAAACGAAAAAAGCTGTCACCAGTACTCACAGAATCTCGACCCACGACGGTAAATCCCTGGGTATTTCTGTCAATCCCTGTCGGCGGCACTCGAAAATCGGGCCGAGGCACGAACACTTGGACGGGCAGTACATCTTCTGCCCGTCCGCGGGCGCCGAAAGCGTCAGGAAAAGCACGAATTGTGTCCAAACAACGACCCAGACCCAATGGGAGAAGGTCGCCATGTTGGCGGATCGGCCGCCGTGGCCGAAGGAGCTTGCTCTCCGGAGACGTCGAGCTTCTCGTCGGCGCGAGAGAGCCCGCCGACCGGGTCACCGATCGCACAGTTTCTGCACCGTCGACATCGTCGCGTTCGGGTATATCACACCGGTGGCCGACGTCGGTGATCACTGCCGATGCCCAGCGCCGGAGGAGACATCGCTTTCTTGCTGCTGCACCCGAGCAGCGCACACCCGTTTACAAACACACACACGGCCGTCACTGCTCGCTTCCCGCACGCCCGCCGCCGCGGTTGCTTGAGCGGGCGGGCGACTACAACTTTTTGTTTAGCTCTTTTGAGCCTCCGCCTTGCGGGATGCGGACGAATCTTACGCCCATACACAAACGCACTCGCGCGGCCGCGCGCTCCGGTTGGTCGGAATCGTTCACGTGACGTGCGCTTGCGCGCGCCTCCACCAGGGGACGCGAGTTGACGGGCGGCTCTCTCTCGGACCTCCTTTCTCTCCGTCTATTCACTCACTTCCTCCTCCTCCTCCTCTTCCTCAGCCGCGCTTTGCGGGGCTGCTTTCCGCTGCTCGCGCCGCGCCTACCCAGGCTTTTACGTTCGAATAAAAGAGCGCGGCCCCTCTGCGCAGCGGGTGAGGGCGGTTGTTCGGCGGGAACAAAAAAAAGAAAACTGAATACAAGAGCGAGGCGTCCGCGCTGGTGGTGCCGTGGTGGTACGCGCGTACTTGTCCACATCTGCAGCTGGGTTCTGAAGCTGGGGCCGGTCCTGTCGGCTTCTTCGCCGGCCTCTCTGTGTGGTTCAAAAGAAGCCCCCTGCCTACCCCCGATCCGTTGTCGCTCTTGTTAGCCTGGTCGAAGATGCCTCCAGTCGTTTCCGCGAGCAACCAGAAGGCTGAACGGTTTTCCGCGCACACGTGGTCTCCTAATTCGAGGTTCGTGTGCTGCTGTGAAGTACGTGTGGCAGCACGGCTGTAACACGTATTCCTTGTTACAACTAAGGCTGTGCTATATATTGTCAGACGCATACTGCAGGGACAAGTGAACACATTATGGTAAACACTTCAAACACTCGCACCTTCAGTCTCAGCAGTGACACAGTATCCAGGAATACATTCCAGAAGGAAGCAGGCTTTGCAGGGAAGCAGGCGTACACACACAAAGCAAAGGGAGGGGGTAACATTGTTCTGGAAAGCTCTTTCTTTCTTTGTTTCTTTCTTTCTTTCTTCATCGTGCTTATATACTTTAACACGTCTCTAGCATTCTAGCAGCAGTGCCTCTAAACACATGCACGAACATTTCACAACAGAACGTACTGAGTTGATGGAACGTCCCAGCCACTGACTTCATACACAGAAAACGCATCAGCAAGCTTTGCCGGCCAATGCATGCAACCAAATTCTCTTTAAGAATCGACAAATTCCCTCACTAAATATTACAACAGCATGTTACGTGTAAGCTCGATCAAATTTATCGACAGAAACTTCGGTGAAGGAACCCGAGATATCAAGAAAGTGACCCCGAGACGCTGGACGCTTGCACGTCGTCGCCCGTTCTACCCTATTTAAGAAATACGACTCCTTTGGGTCGTATCTTGCCACACAACAATAATCGTCTGTCTTGTCCGCATTTCCTTTCTTTAACGCTGCGAGCCCGGTACCTCCTAGTAACGAACGCCATGCGCGTTATCAGCATGGAAGAGCATTATTGGCAGGAAAGTAGCGAGTGCAGCGTTTTCAAGAAAAGAAACGCCGTTAAGCAAGCCATACTCTTAAGCAAACGTAAACCTTTGGGGTGTATATTTGCCACACAACGATAATCGTCATCTGTCTTGCTTGCGTTTCCTTCCTTGAAAACGCTGCGCTCGCTATTTCCATGTCGAGAATGCTCTGTCATGCTGCAGGATAACGGGCGGCATGCCGTTCGTGACTTGGAAGTACCGGGCTCGCCGCGTTAGAGAAAGGAAATGCGGACAAAACAGATGACGATTATCGCTGTGTGGCAGAAGGGTGCAATGTTGCTTAAAAGTGCAGATGACGATTGTCCTCACTCTAAAATAGTGTACACCCTTTGGGGTGTACACACTCTTAGAATTTACACCCTTTGGGGCTTATCTTGTCCCACAACAATAATCCTCTTCTGTCTTGCCCGCGTTTCCTTTCTTTAACGCTGCGAGCCCGGTACTTCGCAGTCACGAACGGCATGCGCGTTATCAGTGTGACGCAGGATTCTCGACAGGAAAGTAGCGAGCGCCGAATTTTCAAGAAAGGGAACGCAAGCAAGGCAGATGACTATTGTTGTGGGACAAATATACACCCCAAAGGGTGCAACTGTTTTAAGAGTGTAACGAACGATATGCGCGTTATCAGCGTGACGCAGCATTCTCGACAGGAAAGTAGCGAGCGCCGAGTTTTCAAGAAAGGAAACGCAAGCTAGGCAGATGACGATTATCGTTGTGGGACAAATATACACCCCAAAGGGTGCAACCTTTTTAAGAGTGTATCTGCCACACAACGATAATCGTCATCTGCCTTGCTTGCGTTTCCTTTCTCGAAAACTCGGCGCTCGCTACTTTCCTGTCGAGATTGCTGCGTCACACTGATAACGCGCATATCGTTCGTTACACTCTTAAAACAGTTGCACCCTTTGGGGTGTATATTTGTCCCACAACAATAGTCATCTGCCTTGCTTGCGTTCCCTTTCTTGAAAATTCGGCGCTCGCTACTTTCCTGTCGAGAATCCTGCGTCACACTGATAACGCGCATGCCGTTCGTGACTGCGAAGTACCGGGCTCGCAGCGTTAAAGAAAGGAAACGCGGGCAAGACAGAAGAGGATTATTGTTGTGGACAAGATAAGCCCCAAAGGGTGTAAATTTTTGTAAGAGTGTACTGGGAAGTACCAGGCTCGTAGAGTTAAAGAAAGGAATGTGGACAAGACAAATGACGTTTATTGTTGTGTGGCAAGATACGACACAAAGTGTGTAAACTTTTCTTAGAGTGTTTGTGTTGCAGATATACACCCCAAAGAGTGTACATTTGTCTTCGCTCGTAAAGAAGATTACGCCCTTGGGGGCGTATCTTGTCCAACAACGATAATCGCCATCTGTCTTGCCCGCATTTCCTTTCTTTAACGCTGCATGCGAGCCCGGTACTTCCCAGTCATGAACGGCATGCGCGTTATCGGCGTGACGTAGCATTCTCGACAGGAAAGTAGCGAGCGCCGAGTTTTCGAGAAAGGAAACGCAAGCAGGGCAGATGAAAATTATCGTTGTGCTACAAATATACACCCCAAAGGGTACAACTGTTTTTAGAGCGAGGCAGATGACGATTATCGTTGCGGGACAAATATACACCCCAAAGGGGGCAACCATTTTAAGATTGTAGTCTAAATTGTATAGCGGTCTACGTCGGAGTAAAGTGACACTCCATATTCACCCGACTCCTCCGCTATGTTTTCTTGCTTTAGTAAGTTCCTTTTCTTGCGTTTTTTGATCGTTTGTTTATTCCATACACATTCCTTAGACGCTGGACTTTATTTTTGATGAGTTAGGCCCATTGGCGGCCTGTTATGACATGACATGACAACTTTTTTTTCCCACAGTTCTGGTAGGTACTCACTGGAATTTCAGCGCATTCCGCGACAGATTATGAGGAGACGTAGGTACATCTCGAAAGCGTTGCGCGAACCACGCGATTTCAACGAAATATGATGCGCACGTCATCACGACGCGGGCTCATTTCCCCAATTATAGCACAGAAACACACACACACACACACACACACACACACACACACACACACACACACACACACACATATATATATATATATATATATATATATATATATATATATATATATATATATATATATATATATATATATATATATATATATATATATATATATATATAAGCTGAAAACGAATAACTGCAAATAAATTTAGTGTATCTTTGTTAACTACACTTATAACGTCACAATGCGCGTTGTCATGCAAGTGTACGTGCGCCTATATCCAGCTATAATCCAGCTGATGGGACGAAATTGTGCAAATCGTCACGGGCGATATTTTAGCGAATGTTATCACGAATAATAATAATAACAATAAGATCAATGATAACATTTAAAACAATAATATCGGTGCACGCGATGCTGTCATTCTGTTCTTGTTATTCCGTGAAGCTCACCATCGTTCGGCAGCAACATATATACGACTGCCCACTTGTTCGATGCTGTATAGTTCTCTTCGTAGGAAGCTTGTCTTGCTTTTATATTTATTTATTTGTTTGTTTGTTTGTTTGCTTATTTATTTATTTATTTATTTATTTATTTATTTATTTATTTATCTGTCTTTCACGATGCCTCGACTCTTACGTTAAAAACGCAGCACACTGGAGCCGGCAGTGCTCACAGCCGTGCGGCGTTTCCATTCCCTTTATATGAGAACGCTGCTACGCAGAAATGCCTCCGCGGTACTATCGCGATGTGGCCGAAGCTTCAACGATACAGCTGCGCTGTGTGAAACCGCATGCGACGCGCACATATTTTCATCGCATACACGTATATGTAGAAATGCCGGAGAACGACATCGGCAGCACGCTGTTCGAGAAAGGTCTCCGCACTGTCGCGCTGCAGTGTCATGCCTATACCGACGGATCGCATTTCTGTATATTTTAACGCGGCGGCGCTCTGTACACTGTAAACGTAGTTTATCACCCTTAAGGGTGCCATGAGGGTGCTAACTCGGTTCATAAATCACACCCATACACCCTCGCGGGTGGGAAGGCGTGAGTTATATGACCGTTTCACACCATTCTGCATGCACTGAAGGGTGTAAATTAGCTTACAGTGTGTAGACACATGTATACTCCGTGGTTATTTTAAGTTTTCTTTTCTTTTAGACAAACCATTGGTGAAAAAAATCGCACGAAGCATATACAGCGCACATCTATACCTGCTCTGATGGTTCTGCCGAAGAAGTGGACATCACTTACGCGATACAAAAGCGCACTGACCAGTTGGCTTTACAAAAGGTTCATTGATTAACTGTTTGACCGTTCATTTTAGTGTGTCAGCCTCAAGGGTGACTATCGATTTCGATCGAGGCCTGTGGGGATCAATGACGATCGCATGTGCCCCCTCGAGACTGGGGTATCAGACACAGCTGTCACCATCGCCGAGCAACCGGGACTGCTCTGCAGAATTCCCCAGCCCTACGGACCAACTTTTGAGATTCGTTTCCAATATCCCCTCAGTGAATGCATATAGACGTTCCAGCTAGTTCATCGACCCAAACTCTTTCACGCACGCCTCTTGCAAAGTGTTGAGTGGAGCGCTAATATATTTTGTAGCCCATATTTTGGGCCTTCGAAAGGGGCGGCCCATTTACGTGCACGGTAGGATTTCTTCTAAGTATAAACATGACTTCTCTAATGTGGGGGCTTCAGTTTCACAAATGAGTGTCCCGAAGTGAGCAACTTTAGAAAGTTAGCTTGCGAATAATTTAACTAACTACCTGGACGTTGCGATTCGCCTGGGCTCTTATTTCTTTTTTGTCATTTGAAACGACTTGAAGTTAATAGACATTGAAGCCAGGAAAGTCATAGGAACAATCATCATTATCATCATCATTAGTATCATCAATTATATTAATGACCAGCAAACGCCAAATGAAAGTGGTCGAAAAGACACATTCGGGAGTCGAACACGCGCGCGCACGCACGCACGCACGCACGCACGCACGCACGCACACACACACGCACACACACACACACACACACACACACACACACACACACACACACACACACATACATACATACATACATACATACATACATACATACATACATACATACATACATACATACATACATACATACATACATACATACATACATACATACATACATACATACATACATACATACATACATCAGCACGTCTGCTTTTAACGGATATCATTCACCGTTAGTAAACGATACGCCGCCTTCGGTTTTGCACAGCTTGAGCTTAGTTGTAACCGCAGGCCACGTACGAGTGAAGCGACAGTGAAGAATGCATACAGTCCTCGTATTCCAAGACGCTTCGCCCGACGTCGTTCCCCCCAGCAACAGAGAATGATAAGCCTGAAATTCTATCCCCTGCGTGGAGACGCCTGACAGCAAGCTGCCGTCTGCGACTCTTGCAACAATGTGTATACAAATCGGACAGCGCGCATAAATTATACCCTCCGAGAAATGCGCTCTGCCGCACTACTGGATTTGCTACAAGACGCCTTTTTTCTCCCTCTTTTGTTTTCTTTTTGTTTTTATTTCCCTCTCTCCCTCTCTCTCTTTCTTTCATTTCAAATTCACAAAATGTCAGCGTCGCAGGGCAGCGGCATGTGAAGCCAGATGGCAATGCACCTTCTACAATTGACATCATGTGCTTGTTGCCTTAAATGGCAACCTTTCGTTTTTTTTTTCATTCAACAAAGGGTTTACTGTACGTGCACAGGGCGTCCAGAATGTCAACGCGTGTTTTAATCGTCCTATCACTTCAGACATTATGCATTCACACGAGGGAAAGAAGCTATGAGGCTCGATATTATCAGAGGTTCTTGCGCATACAGAAAGATAGCAGACGACATCAATCGAAGGCGGCAGACGACGCCGTTTTGTGGCAGAAGACAAATTCCTGAAACGGACCTCCTCATCCACTAGGGTCCTTTCTTTTCATTTCTTTCTTTCTTTCTTCCTTTCTCTTTTTTTTTTTTTTTTTGCAGCGTTTTAGATGGGAACGATACAGTTGACACACAACGCTAACTACAACTGAAGTTTACTTTCCTTATCACCGCTAAAATTGCAAATGACCAGAAAAAAAGCAGGAAATAGGGGAGGCAACAATAAACCTTGGCCTCCTGCCATCGTGCTTTCGCTTGGCTGACATTACGTCAATTTAAAACGAATCAAAAGTGACTCAATACTCGCAGCAACAGTCCCAAGTGCGTAGCCATGACGGTATAGTGACACTGCCGATCACTTTGCAACCGAGCCCATATCGCAGCGCGAATTCACAGCGACCCTGTGGGCTTCCTGCCCAATCCGCCGATTCTTGTTGCCATGGGAGCTAACGTATGTCGCTCTTTCGCCAATCGCGATTCAACTCATTAGACAGTATAATCACTCGTGGCGTCTCTCTCTCTCTCTCTCTCTCTCTCTCTCTCTCTCTCTCTCTCTCTCTCTCTCTCTCTCTTATACGCAACATTTGTGATAGTTGTGATAGTGAGGAGTCTGCTTTCAACCGGGCGAGTAAACCTGGCCATGGAGCTGGGTGGAGCAGTTCCACCTGTACAGGCAAGAGAGAGAGAGAGAGAGAGAGAGAGCAAAGATAGGAAAGGCAGGGAGGTCAACCAAACGAGCGTCCGGTTTGCTAACCTACACTGGGTAGCATCTCTCCAATGCTATTCACTGCGTGCTTGGAAGAAGTATTCAACCTATTAAACTGGGAAAGCTTAGGAGTAAGGATCGACGGCGAATATCTCAGCAGCCTTCGGTTTGCCGATGACATTGTTCTATTCAGCAACGATGCAGACGAGTTACAACAAATAATTTATGAGCTTAACAGAGAGAATGTAAAAGTGGGGTTGAAGATTAATATGCACAAGACAAAGATAATGATGAATAGCCGGGCAACGGAACAAGAGTTCAGGATCACCAGTCAGCCTCCATAGAGTCTGTAAAGGAGTACGTTTACTTAGGTCAATTAATCACAGGGAACCCTGATCGTGAGAAGAAAATTCATAGAATAAAAATGGGTTGCATCGCATACGGCAGACATTGGTCAGATCCTGACTGGAAGCTTACCATTATTATTGAAAAGGAGGGTGTACAATCAGTGCATTTTACCAGCGCTGACATATGGGGCAGAGACTTGCAGACTGACAAAGCAGCTTGAGAATAAGTTAAGGACCGCGCAAAGAGCGATGGAACGAAGATTGCTAGGCATAACGTTAAGAGACAGAATGAGAGTGGTTCGGATCAGAGAGCAAACGGGTACAGACGATATTCTAATTGACATAAAGAGAAAAAAATGGAGCTGGGCAGGTCATGTAATGCGCCGGTTAGATAACCGTTGGACCGTTAGGGTTACAGAATGGGTACTAAGAGAAGGGAAATGCAGTCGAGGACGGCAGAAGACTAGATGGAGCGATGAAATTGGGAAATTCGCGGGCGCTAGTTGAAATCAGTTGGCGCAGGACAGGGGTAATCGGAAATCTCCGGAATACGCCTTCACCCTGCAGTGGACATAAAACAGGTTGTTGTTGTTGTTGTTGTTGTTGTTGTTGTTGTTGTTGATGATGATGATGATGATGATGATGATGATGATGATGATGATGATGATGACGACGACGACGACGACGACGACGACGACGACGACGACGACGACGACGACGACGACGACGACGACTGTGGGAAGGGAGAAGAGGAATGGCCAGACTTTTCAAGAAGCACATGCTTGTGAAGTGTAGCTCCAATACCCCCGCCTGCAGAACAACGAACGACTACAGACTGCAGGAGCTATGGATGGGCCATACAGACCGGTCTCGTCCAGCCATATATACACTGGAAACATTCACTCGTGCACTTTTGTATTTCCTGCATGGGTACTCGTAGGCTTGGTGAAATCATGCTTGCTAACTTTTAAGTTCAAGAGAAATGTAAGTTCACTCTTAAATGAATATCGTTATTGTTGCGCAGCGTTTATTAATACTATAGTCTGTAAGAGTATAGCATACTACTTTGTATTATTCATCTTATCATCATCATCAGCATCATCATCAGCATCATCATCAGCATCAGCCTGGTTACGCCCACTGCAGGGCAAAGGCATCTCCCATACTTCTCCAACTACCCCGGTCATGTACTAATTGTGGCCATGTTGTCCCTGCAAACTTCTTAATCTCATCCGCCCACCTAACTTTCTGCCGCCCTCTGCTACGCTTCCCTTCCCTTGGAATCCATTCCGGAACTCTTAATGACCATCGGTTATTTTCCCTCCTCATTACGTGTCCTGCCCATGCCCCCCATTTCTTTTTCTTGATTTCAACTAAGATATCATTAACTCGCGTTTGTTCCCTCACCCAATCTGCTCTTTTCTTATCCCTTAACCTTACACCTATCATTCTTCTTTCCATAGCTCGTTGCCTCGTCCTCAATTTAAGTAGAACCCTTTTCGTAAGCCTCCAGGTTTCTATCCCGTACGTGAGTACTGGTAAGACACAGCTGGTTATAAACTTTTCTCTTGAGGGATAATGGCAACCTGCTGTTCATGATCTGAGAATGCCTGCCAAACGCACTCCAGCCCATTCTTATTCTTCTGATTATTTCAGTCTCATGATCCGGATCCGCAGTCACTACCTGTCCTAAGTAGATGTATTCCCTTACCACTTCCAGTGCCTCACTGCCTATCGTAAACTGCTGACTCTTCCGAGGCTGTTAAACATTACTTTAGTTTTTAGCAGATTAATTTTTAGACCCACCCACCGGCTTTGCCTCTCCAGGTCAGTGAGCATGCATTACAGTTGGTCCCCTGAGTTACTAAGCAGGGCAATATCATCAGCGAATCCCAAGTTACTAAGGTATTCTTCATTAAATCTTATCCCCAATTCTTCCCAATCCAGGTCTCTGAATACCTCCTGTAAACACGCTGTGAATAGCATTGGAGTGATCGTATCTCCCTGCCCGACCCCTTTCTTTATTGGGATTTTGTTGCTTTCTTTATGGAGGACTACGGTGGCTGTGGAGCCGCTATAGATATCTTTCAGTATTTTTACATACAGCTCTTCGACACCCTGATTCCGCAATGCCTCCATGACTGCTGATGTTTCGACTGAATCAAACGCTTTCTCGTAATCAATTAAAAAAATATATAAAGGTTGGTTATATTTCGCACATTTTTCTATCACCTGATTGATAGTGTGAATATGGTGTATTGTTGAGTAGCCTTTACGGAATCCGGCCTGGTCCTTTGGTTGACGGAAGTCTGAGGTGTTCTTGATTCTATTTGCAATTTCCTTAGTAAATACTTTGTAGGCAACGGACAGTAAGCTGATCGGTCTATAATTTTTCAAGTCTTTGGCGTCCCCTTTCTTATGGATTAGGATTATGTTAGCGTTTTTCCAAGATTCCGGTACGCTCGAAGTCATGAGGCATTGCGTATACAGGGTGGCCAGTTCCTCTAGAACAATCTGACCACCATCCTTCAACAAATCTGCTGTTACCTGATCCTCCCCAGCTGCCTTCCCCCTTTGCATAGCTCCCAAGGCTTTCTTTACTTCTTCCGGCGTTACCTGTGGGATTTCGAATTCCTCTAGACTATTCTCTCTTCCATTATCGTCGTGGGTGCCACTGGTACTGTATAAATCTCTATAGAACTCCTCAGCCACTTGAACTATCTCATCCATATTAGTAATGATATTGCCGGCTTTGTCTCTTAACGCATACGTCTCATTCTTGCCACTTCCTAGTTTATTCTTCACTGCTTTTAGGCTTCCTCCGTTCCTGAGAGCATGTTCAATTCTATCCATATTATACTTCCTTATGTCAGCTGTCTTACGCTTGTCGATTAACTTCGAAAGTTCTGCCAGTTCTATTCTAGCTGTAGGGTGCGAGGCTTTCATACATTGGCGTTTCTTGATCAGATCTTTCGTCTCCTGCGATAGCTTACTGGTATCCTGCCTAACGGAGTTACCACCGACTTCTATTGCACACTCCTTAATGATGCCCACAACATTGTTTTTCATTGCTTAACTCAGGTCCTCTTCCTGAGTTAAAGCCGAATACCTGTTCTGTAGCTTGATTTGGAATTCCTCTATTTTCCTCTATCTTCTTATATGGCTATGTTATTTGTTTGTGCGTGTGTTCTTTTTTTACTGCCCTCTCCTGCTCAAAGGCATGCACTCAGGCTGACACTAGACGGACGGACGGACGGACGGGCAGATAGATAGATAGATAGATAGATAGATAGATAGATAGATAGATAGATAGATAGATAGATAGATAGATAGATAGATAGATAGATAGATAGATAGATAGATAGATAGATAGATAGATAGAAACCATAACTCTCAATTAAACTTGATATATCGCGCTATTACCTACAAAGAAATTTGGCACAGCTCCAGTGGAAAAACGCAATATATACGGCCTCTTAAAGCGTTAGCGCTTGACACGTTCTAGAAACGCACTTCAACATTTCATGAGACTATGGCATTCACATCACAATTCTAGAATAGCACTTTTATATTCGCTGCAGTTTGGTTCAGTTTTGTGCGATCTCCTCGCTCCTTGTTTGCGGGCGAGGAAATAACGTTAGGAAAATACAATGAAAGTATCTAGCAGTTTCAAGGAAGCTAGACTGCAGTTATAGCAATTATGCTTCATAAAGTAAGTGTATACAACGAACAAGAAATTCAGGCAGAAACAATCCTTTACGATTATCTATCATGCGAATTATCTTCGAAAGGTATAGACGACGCGCATGTGCACGGGCAAACTTTCTATTTCCTAAATGTTATTGCTTGAACTGCTTCACTGTCTTCCCGTCCGCTATAAATCTTGTCAGGGTTACTTGGTTCAATCCAAAACTACACCAACGTATGCACACGCAAGAAAACGCGCACGAGGAAATTGACACATATACAATGAGGACAGAACTGGTTCCCATTTTTTTTTTCAACTTCCACTTGAACTGCTCGCCTGCTCCTCGTCTGCTTTTAATACTTTGGGTGGGGCTAATTAGCTCAATCCGAAACTATAGACAGGTCTCCGCGCGTGAGAGCACCAACAATGGAAGGGACGCATATACAACGAGGACTGCGTCAGTCCTCTTTGTACGTGCCCCCCTCCTTCGTACGCGCTATCGCTTGCGCAGACATTTCTCTAGTTCCGTGTATTATACCTCTACTGCACGCCTGACGTCACACGTCGCGTCTGCTAGGCTGGCCACCGAGCGCCGTTATGCACAACGCGGGCATCAGCGGAACCCGTAGACGTTCGCGCACAAATATGCCGCCCATAAAAAAAAAGGGGGGGGGGAAGAAAAGAAACCCACAAGAGTCGTGAGAGAGGAAATGCCTTCAATCCTGCGTTGGTGACCCGTCAGGGTAATCGTAACCACTTCGCCTGGCGCTCACGAATTGCTCGGCCGCGTGTGCACATATCATATTGTCACGATCCGACTCGGCAGTTCCGTGCAGTGTTTAAGGAGACGCAGCTGCGGTAGGGGAAGTCCAGTGGGAACGCATAGCGTTAGACGCTTTGAAACCAAACATAAGCATTTCTACCACGCTGCATGGTTTGTCGCGTCGCCTTAACCTCACTCATCGGCAAAAAGAAAGAAAAAGTTCAACTTAGATATGCTCAGTTGCTCAGTATGCTCAGATATGCTCATTGTTTCGTAGGCAACGAAAGAGCTTCCGTATGAGAGGTCGGTGCACTTTGGTCCCATCCTCGGAGACGTCTCAGAGGAAGGTTTGTTTTACAATTTTACCGACATTGCGTCATGTTTTACAGGGGAAAAAGATGACGCTATTTGGGAAAATGTAGGGCCCGCCGGTCTCCGTACCTTCCGTTGCAAATGTTCCGATGGTGAAAGGTCACTTGCTTCGAATAAGTTTGCACAAACAAGTTCTTGAATGAACAGCAGAATCTCTGAAAAAAATCACTGTCATAATAGAAACGGCTTCTTGCATGTCATTTCTTTTGTTGTTTTGTTGCATCTTTACTACAGCTCCATGCGCGCCGTCTGAAGTCAAGTCCTCGTTACTAAAGTGCGTATGCATACCCGAAAAGACGTATGCTGCAGGAGAAAGCTTTTTTTTTTCGTTTTTATAAGAAATGTGCACTGTCTTTCCCCTTCCTTAGCCCGCGTTTACTTTTCGCGTTATCTTACGAACTGTAAAGTCCACAGGTTGGCAGGCGTGGTACTATATCCTTCACTGCTCCTAATGGGAGACGTGAGAACGCGCGCGCTGGACTGTCGCGTATGGTGCGTGGAAGTTGCGTGCTCGCTTTCTTTTCCGCCCCACACGTGCTGTTTTCCTTCCGAAATGTGCGCACAAATGAGGTCTAACGAGCCGCAAAGAAGGAAAGAAGCACGCCAAAGCGAGGCCCGGGCAAAAGAGAAAGAAAGGCGAAATGAGAGAGAGAGAGAGAGAGAGAGAGAGAGAGAGAGAGAGAGAGAGAGAGAGAGAGAGAGAGAGAGAGAGAGAGAGAGAGAGAGAGAGAGAGAGAGAGAGAGAGAGAGAGAGAGAGAATGCGGACCGCTGCAGTTGGCCACGACATTCGGAATGCATACGAAGAATAGGCTTCGCAAATGAACGCGCTTGTTGAATACAAAGTACTACACGCACGCGAACAAAGGGAGAAAGAAAGAGAGAAAGGAGGAAGGCACACACACACACACACGCCTATACATATAAATATAATCACTGTCTGTCTGTGTTGTGCTGTTGTGTATGTGTGTGTGCGAGAGAGAGAGAGAGAGTCAGAGGAGGAGAGAGCACAAAGAGACCAAAGCGACGGAATGCTCCCAGCACGTGACTGGAGAGATATGCGACGGTCCCCCAGCGAGTCAAAACTGCATTGACTCCAGTTGACCGGACGGGCAGAGTGTGCTGTCACTCTGCGCGGTATTGATTTACAGCCCCTTCGACGGAACGTCACTGACCCGGGGCTGTGGGCTGCTCAGTTCGTTCCTTAGACCACGAGTCGTCTGAACAAACGAAAATCCAAAGGCACTAGCCCGACGCTGATTTTCAAACGTCGCCAGCGTGGCGGCATGCATGATAAAGTGATACGTTACTTCCCAGCTGTCCGGGATTACGTACCACCAGGTGTCGATTGCCGGGCTCTAGTTTATACTTTTCGGTTGTTGTAGCACGTCTGCTCTTAATTGCAGACTATACACAGCGGGAGGTTCTAACCGCGCACATTGGCGAGTGACAAAACAGGTACACAAAGAAATAAAAAAAAAACAATTGGGTGGAACTTATTTGCGATGTCTATCCAACTATGCGAATAGCATTCCTTTAAAACGAAATTGAATACGAAAATATTTCAAAAATCGTTATTATATATTTTTTTAATTGAACAGGCGTGGTGAACGAAGTTCGGCCCACATTTTTAGACTACACTGTCTTCGGAATCGACCTACATTCTTTAGTCTACACACCCCTTCGGGATCGGCCCACGAAAACGGCTAACTAAATAGCCGGAGAAAGAAAAAAGGTGGTCGGACAGTCTCGAGTACGGTATATGCGCGCTGCGAGCTTATTCAAATGACCGTTATAGAGCGTGCGTTGTAGACGCAGTTTGACCCCCTGCGGTATACAGGGTGGCGTTCCCTGCAAAACAGAGCATATGCAAGATGTCCACCTAAAGAACTCGGCCTCACCAACTCTGCAGTGAGGCGTAGTGAAGGCTCCTGTCAGCCAAATGGTAATCCACACGGCTTGTTTTTACAAGATGAGGAAGGAGCAAGCCTGGCCCCCATTCCATAGGGGACCGCGTATACCGATTAGATAACAGACCATTTTCAGAGAATAAGATTCTAGGACCATGGGCCCACGCGTCGCAGGCTTACAAAGCGACGCCGGCACTGCTACGTTTCATGAAAGTGACTGGCCTCAGTGGTCATAGGAGTGAAGTTATGGACATCCTCACGTACCTCTTGCCGATAGTACTTTCCTCACTCCCTCTCTTTCCTTTTCTTCCCTTAAAAACCTTCCCCTGTGTAGGATAGCAAAGCGGATGTGCGTCTGGTTGACCTCCCTACCTTTCCTTCCTTCCTTTTCATCCTCCTCCTCCTGTACCCACACAATAAGGGCAGCGAGGGGGGTGGGGGCATTGGACCAGAAGCAATTGGCACACATTCCGTCGTCAACTAGCTGTTTGAGATGATAACCGCCCGTTGATGATGATTTCCATACTGTTGCACATTCCCCGTAACAGGGGAATCGGGCACGAAGCGCATCCGCATGTCGATAATAATGGCGACGAATTGCCATACAATGGCATGTACGCCCACAACGGGCGATCTGCCAAGAAGCGGCAGGTATACATTGCAAATAAACGTGAAGAAATCAGGAAATATAAGCCAACGTAAGATTTGTAACATTGCGTGAGCCGGGTGAGCGAGAGCACACGTATATACGCGTCAGTTACCCGTACGCCAAGGAAGGAGGATCGAAATGCGCAAATTTATAGCAGTTTTTATTAACCGCTTCATGAGAGCTTCGCTCTACGTATAGATTTCCTCGTGTGAGCTGGATCTACGCCATTTTCTTTTCGTTTTGTTTACTCAAGGGCCCGTTGTATCATTACACAGGGGGTGAGTACAATGAATGGGGAAAGAAAGAAACACACACAACAGTATTCTGTGAGCTGTGGGTTAAAAGACAAAATTAAGCCGAGAATGAGAAAAAATCGACCCATATAGGAGACGCTGCTCGTCATGTTCGAGGCCAAGTACCGCAGCATTAAATGCGTCACGTCAATTCGACACTCTCGTTACGCCATTACCCGACCCTCATTGTTGAGATAGCTCGAACCGGATGTTAGTTTGTTTCTCTTCCGGTTAACCTGTCTGCCTTTCCCATATTTCATTTATTTCTCTAGCTATCTTTCTCAAGAAGCATTCCAGCTCTTCATTCGGACGTATAGCCCCAGACCTAATCGGGTTTGAAGGCTCTGTGCTGTTTACAAGGTTGAATTTACTTCTTATTGTTTCGAGCGCTTCATATTGTGTGGACGATCGAGTACTTGCTCCGCATGGGCGCTTCCCCTTTAAATTGCGAAGATAAACACTTCACGGAGTTAATCGCAGCGTCTGGTTGTGGCTCGGCGCCTTGCGCGCACCTATAACCATACGGCGGCCGCGTTCGGATGTGGGCGGAATGCAAACAGCACTCGTGCACTTGTAATTAGGCACATGTACGTCACAGAAGACCACGTGATCGAACGTAATCCGAAGCACCCTCTCGCCTACACTTCCAGTGGAGGCACTTCCACTATAGAGCGTGCCTTGCTTATCTAAGCCCGTGTGCTGATCGATTGGAAAAGCCAAAGCCCCGCAATTTGTTTCTGACGCTCGCGTACTTAGATTTAGGTGCGTGATAACAACTCCACGTGATCATTAGCGTGCCGGGTTTTTATGCCCCAGCGTATCTGATTATAGCCCGAGAGTAGGTTGCAGGATGCAGATATTGCTATAAGTTCTTTCTTTCTCGTACACTCACGTCTACGGTTTAGATTTCAGGTCCAATTTGTCAATCCAACCCTTAGTAAGATGAAATGAAGACAGAAACGGAGAAAGAAAATCGAGGCTTCAGATTCGACGCTGATGCGAAAGCGTCACTTGAAATTCTGACGAAATTTTTACGCAGGGCTATCGCATTGAAGCGTCTACACAGAAAAATGCGGCCTACTGCCGGAGTGCTGTTTATTGATTGGTGTTTGGTGCACGCTTAGAAACAAGAATAAAAATGAAGTAATGCAGAAGAATGGAATGGAAAAGAACCCGGTAGTTCATCACGAAGCAAATCCACGGCAGCCTAAGTGACGACGTTGGTTTCTCAGCCTTTTCTCAGTGGCTTGGCCTGCAAATTTCTCCCATACTGTCATCGAACATTGTCGGCGGCGACTGTCCATCATCGCAAAGGCCACAGAACAAACGCTTCAAGGCGCTTCGCGACGGGACACACGGTTCATCGCCATCCAGAAGGCATACGGTAATCAATGAACCCCGGTGAACATTGTCTGTTCCTTTCTCATATAGAGTGCTCGTCTGGACGAGGCTCTTGCAGCTTCTTGTCGCACAGCTGTAGCTCGAACTTTGATCAGAGTTCGCGGTGCTCGTCACCATTGTCAAAGAGGTGACTCACATCGGGGTTTCAGCTTTCCGTTTCTTTTCTTGCGACTGGAACGATTGGAATGCCATGAATGAAGTTCGACTCAGGCTTCCAGACGACATTGCAAGATATCTATCTATCTATCTATCTATCTATCTATCTATCTATCTATCTATCTATCTATCTATCTATCTATCTATCTATCTATCTGTCTGTCTGTCTGTCTGTCTGTCTGTCTGTCTGTCTGTCTGTCTGTCTGTCTGTCTGTCTGTCTGTCTGTCTGTCTGTCTGTCTGTCTGTCTGTCTGTCTGTCTGTCTGTCTGTCTGTCTGTCTGTCTGTCTGTCTGTCTGTCTGTCTGTCTGTCTGTCTGTCTGTCTGTCTGTCTGTCTGTCTGTCTGTCTGTCTGTCTGTCTGTCTGTCTGTCTGTCTGTCTGTCTGTCTGTCTGTCTGTCTGTCTGTCTGTCTGTCTGTCTGTCTGTCTGTGTCTGTCTGTCTGTCTATCTATCTATGTGATGATTATAAACACAACACCAATGAAGTGCTTTTAGGAGGAGGCATACATCAGATGTTTACATTGATGTATGTATGCGCTTCACTGTATAATATATAATTGACTTAACTGCCTGAAACGGTAAAATTCGATCAGTCGAGGGCTGAGGGCGATGTAATGACATCAGCAGCCAGTGATCGCTGCTTCAAATAGATAACACTTCTGCATCTAGCCCTTCACCAAGCCACAGAGCAAATTTTGGTTATACGCTGGAAGTTGTTACGTACCCTCTGGGGAGCGTTTTGCCGCAAGAATTCCTCAAATCGGTTCGTTATTAACAAAGGCAGAAATAAATATTTGAAGCGTTGCGAACCCATGATTTCAGGAGGCGAACTTCACTGTCAACATCGCCACCCTCGCCCCGTCTAGCTTCAGCGAGCAAAATAAATTACTTCCCTGCTTTCTCCCTTACCGGAGCCGAAGGGTCACGACACGTCACGTCATGGTCCCCGCCTACATTTTTTTTTTTTCCTGTATTTCTCGCGGGAGTCCGTGAGGTGTTGCGTTTCGTTTTACTCTGTGCACGATCATGAGAGCTGTGCACTAGAACACCTTCGTTGTTGTGTTACTGCTTCTGCGAAATGGATCCCTCAGTGCGCGCATGTTTGGAGAGGGTGGCCCGGCACATGGATCCTTATTGCGATACACCGCGTCATTGTACTGCTGGAACCGCCGTCAGGGAGGACGCCTTTAACTATAGCAGTTTGGTAAGTCAGTGCCACATGAACATTGAGGCAGACGCGAGCGGATGAGAGAGCATGATCGCGCGCTGGGACACGGTAGAAAACGACATAGTTCGGTTCTCTGCGCGCGCGACTGCACGACGTGGGAACAAAAAAAACGAAACGGAAGTATGCATCTCTCTTGCTACGGAAGTAAACGATAGACACGCAGACATTCGATTTGTATATTCTTTGATGTCTCTAAACTTTAATTCTTCTTCTAAAGCAACAGATCAAACAATTACCTGCTGTTGCCTTGAGTAATTCTCAGTCACGTGTCACTGTCAGTGACGTCACAGCACTGCCATATACGCAGGCGCACTTGTGCGACTGACGTCGGCTCTCCGGCTGGGAGCGCCGCGCGCGCGAGGAGAGGGGCACACGGCGTTTGGTTTGATATTTCAGCTCTTTTCAGGGCGCGTAGCGGTGTAATACTTTGCAGACACGATCGTTAGTGCGCATTGCGTGCACTGCGCTTGTCAGCTCAAAGAGAGAGAGAGAGAAAGAATGCATAGAATTGCCAGTCCTGGTGAGGGGCCCCTTAAGGAGTTCGCAGAAGGAAGGCCCCAGCGAACAAGCAGACGATATCCAAACGCCGGGTGCGCGCCCGCGTCGTCTGCTGCGAGTTTTACGCCCTCCCAAGAGTCGTCTGCTCGCTCGTACGGGCGCTGAAGACGCGTCGATATGGCTGTTCAAACAATCCGCGCCAGGAATGTACAATCGTAAACGCGGTGGCCTCGAGGGTACTGAGAAGTGTAGTATAGTAGTTCCAAGAGCCTATGTAGACGTAAGACAGGTCCATTCCTTCGACACACAGATACGAGCAAGGGCACACGATGGCGCACAAGTCAAGGAACTGGGACACCATAACCGCAGTTTCCGACGCAGAACCAGCTTCCAGTGGGTGACGCTCACATTTGCGACGATGCTATATTCAACTAAAGCTCTCGGAGGCTCTTTCTGTTGGTGCTTTTCAAAAATAAATAAATAAATAAATAAATAGTTCTATTCATTTTAAGAGCATAACGCTTTAAAGGCGACAGGACGAGTCATCTATTCGTAATGTTTAGAATGCGGGGGAAAAAAGAGATCGCTGCGTTTTCGGAGTTGGTTGCGACATGTTTTTACGTGTCGTAATCAGTTGTGGTAATGTCATATTGTTGCATATCGCGTACATGTTGTTTCTCTTACTTTCTTTTTTCTTTCTTTCTTTTCCTGGCGCTGATAGGTGTGCATGTGCTGTGCTCGGAACTGTCATATTTCCTTGTACCGACGATGACGAAGTTACCGAGCAGCACTGCTCAAAGGCACAGACTGGTGGACAGATGTATGTATGTATGTATGTATGTATGTATGTATGTATGTATGTATGTATGTATGTATGTATGTATGTATGTATGTATGTATGTATGTATGTATGTATGTATGTATGTATGTATGTATGTATGTATGTATGTATGTAAGCGTGCGTGAGTGTGTGTTTGTGCTTGTGTCACAAGCGCGAAGTGGCAGTCGTGCGGCGCGCTTGCCTGGACCCGTTGTCTTTTTTCGCCCAGGTAGAGAATGCTTATAAAGCGATTAAGACGGTGACACGCGCAAAAGAAGTAGAACGCAGGAAAATTACCCGAGTGCGCAAGCCGACGGGCGATCGCAGGCAACCCGTTTGTGCAGAACTTACAAATAAATAAAGAAGAAAGGTGGGGCCGCGCCCCGTCCCTGACTCGCGCCACGGTCAAGTCAACAGAAGGAAGCGGCTTTGTTCGAGCACTTGGACACACACGTGCACGTGGATCTGAGGGCGAGGGAGAGCCTCGGCGCTTTACAAGTGGTACACATCGAAGCTCCAGAGAAGAGCCCGGAATAGCTGTAGGGCAGGCGGGCTGCCTTTCTCGGTGAAGCAGATGGGGCGATGTCTGCGCGCAGACACCGGACGGCACGGTAGCAGCCGTAGGCTCGTGAATGAGCACGTCTTTCGCGTTGTGTATTTGAATATAGTCTCATGGATTGACTGACTGATTGATTGATTGATATGAGTGAGATTGATTGATTGATTGATTGATTGATTCATTGATTGATTGATTCATTGATTGATTGATTGATTGATTGATTGATTGATTGATTGATTGATTGAAATGAGTGAGTGAGTGAGTGAGTGAGTGAGTGAGTGAGTGAGTGAGTGAGTGAGTGAGTGAGTGAGTGAGCGAGCCTTTCCCGGAGTCGCAAAAGGTGTATACGCTTCGAAACCTGCTGCCGTCAATTTACCCACGCACCGTGATCGAATCTGACGATTGTCACTGCGGTGGCGCAGAATTGACACGGCCGGGACATAAGTTAACGATTAGCGAACCACCACTGTGCGGCCGGAAGCGGGAGGTCGTGGGTTCGAAACACGCTGCCGTCATAGAGAGAGCAAGGCAAAGGAAAGACAGGGAGGTTAACCATAGATTATCTCCGGTTGGTTACCCTGTACCAGGGAAGGGGCAAATGGATGCGGTAGGTGAGAGAGAGAAAAAAATCAGTGCCCTTCCACTCTGTGAAGAAGGATGACCAGCGAAGGTGCGTATGTGGGCCCCTGCACGAACTGCACCTCCACCGCGGGTCGGCCCTGCATTGCACTCTCTTCGGTATCGGCCCACGTATGGGGAGTGCTTAACGCCTGCTTCACTTCCGCCGCGGGTCGCGCTGGTATTTCCCTACCTTCGGCATCGGCCCACGTATGGCGAGTTTTTTACTTACCGCGCCAACAACGACACGAATGAGACGAACAACGACAAACACACACAAGCACACACACGCACACAGACGCGCACGCACGCACACAATGCAGACTGTTTCTGTAGGCACTGTCACACAGTCTGCGAAGGCGTTCCTAGTGTTACACATGCTACGTCACACAGTGTACTGTCACTATTCGCCACAAAGTCTAGCGGTTTCTTTTAACTAACGCAGCAGCGCCTTCATAGCGGATCTCGCTGATGCTCGCATATATACCAGTTTCCAAGCGTGTTTTCCGTTATTGGGCGCTTGTCCAGTTGGTCTAGGGTGGCTGGTTTGCGAGTTGAAACGAGGGCGCTAACAAAGTGGACTGAACTAATGCACAGAACTTTGCGACTCATGTACTGTTGGACTGCATATTTTTTTATTCATCCAGTGTTCTACTGAGTGCCATATTTCGTGTCGCTATTCTCCCTTTTTACGCAAATTCGTTTCCTTTGATAAGTGACAAGGAGTAGCCGGTGCCACCATAAAGGTGCCAACCTCTCCTAATATTCATCTCAATAAAAAAAAAAAAAAAAAAGAAGGTGCGCGATTGTTTCGTTGCACCCGCGAAAGTGACAAAGTGGGCTGTCGGCCATTCCGATAAGAAAGGAGTACGCATTTAAAAATGCTACTCCAAGCCATAGACCAACTAGGAGGGCGCAGTCACGTCGTGGAAGGTCGGGCGGAATACGGAGCTGTAAATTAGGGTCCAGAGTATGAAGGCGTGCACCTGTGAATTCGGATGGATTCCACTGAGCTAATGTTAGGTCACGCGCAAGCGCGTTTCTTTTTTTTTTTCTTTCTTTTTCTGCGTCGGCTCTCGAAAGAGGAATGGCAACGTCGCTGACGCCATCATGTGCAGATCGGGCAGCTGCGTCCGCTCGATCATTTCTATATTATAGGTCGGATTGCGCAGCATTTTGACGAGACACACGGAAGAGAAACACATACCCCACAGAGCTCTGTGGTGTGTGTTTCCCTTCCGTGTGTCTCGTCAGAACGTTGCGCAATCCAACCTCTATAATATGCTATAACAACACGCCCAGTCTTCAACCTTCGCTCGATCATCAATTGCCACGTATACCGCAGTGGCTAGGCAACCATCGATATATTTATCGTGTCCTTCGTCAACTATGCGACGGTGGACTACTCGATCTGATCGCTGCGACAAGCTGGTCGTGAGATCCATGGCTCAGTGTTGAGTACACTCTGTAGGGCTGCCGTGGAATCACAGAAGAGTGACCATGCGTGGGGTGGTTCGTTCTCAATTAAATGGAGAGCCGCACGCAGGGCTACCAGTTCGGCAGCTGTCGCTGATGATGCATGTGACGTTTTTAGCTGTATTTTGACGGATCTTGCTGGTATCACCACACTGGCAGCTGAACTTGTGGGTGTGACCGAGCTATCGATGTGAATATGTACGGGGCCACTGTGCACCTCATGTAAATGTAGTAATGTGGCCTGCTTCAGGGCAAACGACGGCATGCTAGCTTTCTTCGTGATTCCCGGGATGGTGAGGCGTATCAGTTTTGTGCAGGCACCATAAAGGTCAGGATGGTCTTGGTGCAAGCATGTAGTTCGATGCCGACGAGGTACGATTCATCATCATCAGCAGCAGCCTGGTTACGCCCACTGCAGGGCAAAGGCCTCTCCCATACTTCTCCAACCACCCCGGTCATGTACTAACTGTGGCCATGTTGTCCCTGCAAACTTCTTAATCTCATCGCCCACCTAACTTTCTGCCGCCATCTGCTACGCTTCCCTTCCCTTGGAATCCATTCCGTAACTTTTAATGACCATCGGTTATCTTCCCTCCTCATTACGTGTCCTGCCCATGCCCCCATTTCTTTTTCTTGATTTCGACTAAGATATCATTAACTCGCGTTTGTTCCCTCACCCAATCTGCTCTTTTCTTATCCCTTAACCTTACACCTATCATTCTTCTTTCCATAGCTCGTTGCGTCGTCCTCAATTTAAGTAGAACCCTTTTCGTAAGCCTCCAGGTTTCTGCCCCGTATGTGAGTACTGGTAAGACACAGCTGTTATAAACTTTTCTCTTGAGGGATAATGACAACCTGCTGTTCATGATCTGAGAATGCCTGCCAAACGCACTCCAGCCCATTCTTATTCTTCTGATTATTTCAGTCTCATGATCCGGATCCGCAGTCACTACCTGTCCTAAGTAGATGTATTCCCTTACCACTTCCAGTGCCTCACTACCTATCGTAAACTGCTGTTCTCTTCCGAGACCGTTAAACATTACTTTAGTTTTCTGCAGATTAATTTTTAGACCCACCCTCCGGCTTTGCCTCTCCAGGTCAGTGAGCATGCATTGCAGTTGGTGCCCTGAGTTACTAAGCAAGGCAATATCATCAGCGAATCGCAAGTTGCTAAGGTAATCTCCATTAACTTTTATCCCCAATTCTTCCCAATCCAGGTCTCTGAATACCTCCTGTAAACACGCTGTGAATAGCATTGGAGAGATCGCATCTCCCTGCATGACGCCCTTCTTTATTGGGATTTTGTTGCTTTCTCTATGGAGGACTACGGTCGCTGTGGAGCCGCTATAGATATCTTTCAGTATTTTTACATACGGCTCGTCTACACCCCGATTCCGAGGTACGATTGGCAACAGTTATTCGACTGAAACGTGTGTGGGGCCTTTCTGGAGGTAAATCAGCAAGATTTGTCAAAAGGTAGTCGGGCAACGTGCCGAATATGCGCCCTGAGAGTGTCGGTGGCTAAGCACGTTGATATCGGGTGATCTCGAGCCATGACAGTGGTTGCCGCTGTAGACGCACACTTCGGAAGACCGAGACAGTTAAAATGCCCGCGGCCTTTTGCAATATATTACAATTCATTAGAATTCCTCCTCCTCCTCCTCCTCCTCCTACTACTACTACTACTACTACTACTACTACTACTACTACTACTACTACTACTACTACTACTACTACTACTACTAATAATAATAATAATAATAATAATAATAATAATAATAATAATAATAATAATTGAAATGTCAGTTTCGAGATATTTATTGCAAAAGTGTGCCATGACATACATCGGCGTGCCAGTCACTTTAGTGCTACAATGTATAAAACGGCGTTCTGTAGAAAAAAGAAAAGAAAATAAGTAGAACCGTACGCCTTTACCGCAAGTATTTAAGGGGGATTCCAAATGGACATGCCTCGTTCAGTCACAGGCGACAATTCGTAAATGACAGTATGCGATGCTAACTAATTAGTTTAAGACCTAATGAGTCATTTTTGTAATTAGTCAATTATAAAGTTATATTTATTGTGCCATTAATGTTCACCTCTGTGAGCTCTACAGTTCAGGGATTAGAACAATGTAAAAAAAAAGTGCACTCGGAAGGTGCCCAACACAGACTCCATTTCGTTCTGTCGCAGTTCTTCTTTATACTCTTTATTTTTCCCTCCGCCCCTTGTCTTCTTTCAACTTCGTCCATCTGCAGGCCGTCATAGGATTGCGTCATTCCTCCCAGCATTGTTTGCATCCCTCCTGGCATGATACTTGTATATATTTCCAAAAGGCAGAGGATTCCGTGGTCTCACTGGGGCCAATGTACCATATGGCCTTTAAATGTCCTTGTTGACTCGCCGTCTTGATCACACGAAATGTCCCGTTATAGTAGAGTAGTTTGCTGGGCCAGTTGGTGCATGGTGAACATATAACGGTTTCCAGCGAGTACGGACGCGAGCACAAGTAAGTAGAAACGGACAGGACAACGATGTCCGTACTTGCTGGAAACCGTTATATCTCCCGTTATAGCCCGCGTTCAGGCTTGGCCCTCTTTTTGCCATTACGGAGTCACGGACGTCGAGTGTTGGCAACGTTGTGTTTCGCCACTTGTCGGAATTTCTCTTCATCCTTTCACGATACCTTGATCTACCATCTTCCATTCTTGCTGCTTCTGTGAGCTTTGTGTTCCTGTCAATGCCAAGGCGGTGTCTCCCAGTTGCAGCGAGTATAGAGTGCCTCTTAGGCCAGTTGTATACACGAGCGGTTGTGCTTGGTTCAACAAAGAAGGTTACCCACATCGTAGATCGTTTGAAGCCGACTGCGCCAAAGTATGTGACAAAACTGCACGTGGTAGCTGCACAACACAGACTCCATTTTTGTTCTTTTGCACGTGTTCTTTATACTCTTTTTCTCCCCCTGCCCCTTGTCTTGTTTCAGTTTCTTCTGTCTGCAGTCTGCCATATAGGCAATTAAGAAAACAAAACCGACAGAGACACATTAGACTGCTTAAGTATGGGAAAGCAAAAAACATTACATAGTTTGCAGACCTCGGTGCATCATGAACGCGCTTATTGCACGCACTATATCCTTTAGTCATCCGAAACCAACCGTGGAGCCGCAGTGGCGTCTCTAGAGTAGAGACGCCACGGCGTCTCCACGGTTCTGGATGACTAAACGAACTGCCACAAATGAAAAAAAAAAAAATTAACGCTTTATGTCACTTCTTCTGTCTGGTTGTTGCAATAACAGTTTTTTTTTTTTTTTTTAATCCGTGGCTTTGGAGATGCGTGCTCGACTCGCACCCTTGGAGAGTCCGGGTTCGATACACAGCCAGACGGAAATGCACGAAATGTTTTCAAAGCAATTAATTTACTTCGTTTGCAGGAACCTCCTCGAGAAATTTCACACCGATCCGAACATTTTTTTTTTTTTTTACGTGGTTTTACTCTTTGCGCTGTCGTCCATTTTCGGTACCGTCTTCCGGTCACGCCGACGCCGACGAATTTTCGCGTAATGGGGCATGCAACGCTTTCGTATTAAAAATCTGTACAATTAATTTAAATAATCAACACCTCGCATACGTGCAAACAGAGTCAGCAGTGGTCAAGCAAGGGCTCAGACATCCCTATAGATAGTACTATACTGCTGGTTCCTTACAAGATCCTATCCCCTTGTAAACCCGGGTCTCTTTGGGGTGCACACTATATGTACGATTATTAAGTCATGATGTATTGTTTGATCACAGAGAGCAGAAATGTGCTTACTGTTACTATACTTTGTGAGTTCAACCGGAAAATACGCGCCTCTGTGTCTGTACTGCGTTTATTTTGGCCGCTCTTCAGTTACCTATAACATGTCGAAATATGCGCCTCCGTAAAAGCTACCACGCGTTAAGAGCGTATATCATGTGAGTCGACTCACTCATATATATATATATATATATATATATATATATATATATATATATATATATACATATACAGATGGGGGCGCTGGAGTGAGTGAGTGAACAAACTTCTATTGGGTCCAGCAAAACGCGATTACTGTTTATTCTGCCGACCCATGGTTCAGAGCGCATAAGACGATAGCACTCGTATCGCGGTAGTCCCGCCTCCGTCGCGAGAGCTTATTTTTCACGAGCTCTCGAAGCACGCGGCTCAAGGTCGCAGAACCGAGAAGGCGTTATAAATTGGCGTTTATAGACGAACTGACCTTGCGCGGCCGGAATGTGTACAAGCTTCTGTCCCGCGATGGACATTTTACGGCCTCCACTGGCAAGAAGCAGATGGCCCTCGATGCCGGGAAATAAAGGCAGGTAAATGCGGGCCATCGAAGTCCTGCGGACGTACTACGTAGGCCGGTGAACTGTAAGCAAATCGGGCGCGCCTCGCGCCTTACACGATCGCTTAGAGACAACACTAAATCATTCTTTGCTGTAAAGAGACCCTTTCAAACCTCAACTTTCATTCATTTCGCGTAAAGAAAAGGCTGATCGTTGCGGTAGAAAGGGCAGGCAGGTCATCTCTCTCTCTCTCTCTCTCTCTCTCTCTCTCTCTCTCTCTCTCTCTCTCTCTCTCTCTCTCTCTCTCTCTCTCTCTCTCTCTTTCTTTTTTAGGTGTCACGCTGGAGCCTCAGGCACTGGTGCGTGAGTGCGACGTCAGGGATTTCGACCTATGTTCTCGTCATAAGGACTGTTTTTGAGCAAGTATATGCTCCCGTAATTTGACAAAATATATATATACATATATATACTGCGGTGTTTGACGTGCCAAAAGCGCGATCTGATTACGAGGCATGCCACAGAGGGGGGGGACACCGAATTCATTTTGACCACCTGGGGGGGTTCTTTAGCTCGCACCAAGCGTACGGTATACCCGGGCGTTTCTGCATTTCTTCCGACATCGATATGCGGCCGTCGTAATTTGATATAGCACGCCCTCGGGTTCAACAGCACAACGACAAAGCCGCTATGCACGCCCACACGTAACTTGCCCTTATATATAGGCTGAGTCTTCGCCTTCTCTCTTCGTTCTATCTCTTCCCCTTCTCCCTTCCGCCAGCGTATACAGGGTAGCCAACCAGACTCTTGACTGGTTAACATCCCTGCCTTCTTTATATTCTCTCTCTCTCTCTCTCTCTCTCTCTCTCTCTCTCTCTCTCTCTCTCTCTCTCTCTCTCTCTCTCTCTCTCTTTCTCTCTCTCTCTCTGTCTCTCTCTTTGGATCATCTAGTATGCAACGCGGTCCTTACTAATAATCAGCACACGCGGGCAGACGCTGTCAAATTGTGTGACGTCACGTCGAGTTGTTGCGGGAGCCTCAGCGCGACGTCGCCACCTGTCTTTTGTGTTCGCATCGTTTCCGGTTTAGCTGTAAAGTCTCCTCTCCCGATGAGATAGCTATTCCGTACTCTGCAATAATAATTGACTAATAGAGCTTAACTTAATATGTTTCGTCAGTGATCCTTTAACGCGAAAGTTTCATCAACGTGTTTCTCAGCCGGGATACTCGAAAGAAGCACCGGATAACATGCGATAAAACGATGAGCCCGTATAGGAGCTAGAAACATGCCCGTAGTGAAATATTGCGCGCGCACCGTGGGAAGGCGGCGTATCACTTCCGAAAAAATAAAATTGATCTACACACTTTTACGAAAGAGTTGTCGTGTTATGGAGCGCCCGAACACCGATTCTGACCACGTGACGCTCTTTAACGCGATAGTTGCTGCAGAAGTTGTTCGTCCAAGATGTATACGGGTTACGCATATCAGCGCCAACTGGCGTCACACCATTGAAGCAAACACCCGGATAGGCACTGCTTGTTCGTCCAAATCGCAATACGCCCGTGCGATGTTTACGGAAATCGCGGTAGATGACGAGCTTGATTTCTCGCGCTCAGTGCTCACGGCGTATTCGGACGTACGCGCCGGCTGGGAGTCGATCCCGCGACCTCGGTCTCGGAGGCTAGACGCCATAAGCAACGTAGCGAACGCGGCATGGCGGCAACGAAAGCATCAAGTGAGAAAGTTGAAATTAAAAAAAGAAAGAAGGAAGGAGAAGGAGGAAGCAAGAAAGAATAGAGAAGCGAAAGAAGTAAGAGGTAGAATGAAGGGGCCGATAAGAAGCCGAGCGGTACGGTATTGCAAACAGTGGCTGCAAAGCCTTTTCAAGTACGAACGACGTGAAAGCAAGGGAAAGGAACCGGCTTGAGACGTTGGCAGACTCTGAAGAAAGAAAGAAAGAAAGAAAGAAAGAAGCCGGCGTAGCTTTGACAGAGAAGCCGACGCGAAGCAGAACCGCACACCTTCGACTGGTTATCTCTCTACCGACGCCCATTCACAAACCGCAGTCGAATGGCAGGACACGTTGAAGGCCCAGTCGTCGTCCCGCCCGTGGGTGGCGTTCGTTGAACTCTTCATTGAAGCGTGTGCGTAAACGCCGACAGCGATGTCATCGAAGCTTAACCATGCACCTGCAACGGCGGGCAGGCCCTCCTGACAAAGGCTATAGATAGTTCAATTTGTTTTCGTTAGCCAGTTCCCGCCGTTTTATTTTTTTTTTTCTTCTGGGCTTGAGGAAAGTCATCTACCGTGCACCGAGCGTTTACTTCAGCGAGCTGGGCAACGGTTGCGATGGGCACGCTGTAGCTTCCCGTCGAACGGTGCGCTCAGTGAAAGTTTAACTCAGTCTTTCTTCGTTATTCAAATTAAATTGAAGAATAACTTTGGACGCGCCCTCACGTGACTCTGCGCTGTGGCCCATTTGCGCTTTCCTGCGGATGAACACACGGTCGCTGGTTCGAATGCCGGTCGCATTTCGAACGGGGCAAGGCAAGATAAAGCTCCCTCTTGTATAGGATTGTGTAGATTGCCCCAAGTTGGTATAACAACACGCATACTGCAACTGCCGTTAAGTGACGCTGTTGCAGTATGAAAAGGAAACGATCTCCACTGTGCTACGGACACACGTTGAACGAATCCACGTCGCCAAGTCAATCCGGAGACCAGCACAGCGCCGAGTCTCCGGATGACCGCATTGCAGGATATACGCGCTGTGCGAGAACCGCGCAAAAAGGGGCCGCTTAACATCGTTCGACCAAAAAAACTGCAACGTTTGGCAGACGTGATCGAGCGTGCCTTATAACATCGCATTCGATTGAACGCTGCTTATACGAGACGCTATATGGAATTCATTTGTCCAGCGAGCCCCCTGTGTCCCACCTGCGGCATTCACGAGGACTGGCACCACGTGATTTGTATTTGCAGACGGTTTACAACCTCATGGGGCTGTCTTGGGC
Organism: Dermacentor variabilis; assembly: GCF_050947875.1. Classification (NCBI taxonomy): domain Eukaryota; kingdom Metazoa; phylum Arthropoda; class Arachnida; order Ixodida; family Ixodidae; genus Dermacentor; species Dermacentor variabilis. Next base: position 142,648,264 of record NC_134573.1, read on the forward strand.
AACGCGCGATGCGACACGCGACTTGAGCTGAGGGACGTTCTTGGAACGCGGCAGTGTTCTGGCTTTAAACTGCGCCCCATTGAGGCACGTACAGCATTCGCGTGTGATACAGCTCCCTCAATGAGACCCTATAAGTAACCTTGTGTGCAAGTAACCTTGTGACATTGAAAGCATATGTCGCCTTGAAGAAGACAAGTCCCCTCGTCGAAACGTTGGCTCCTGCTTTCACCTTGTTCTCGTTTTGCTCATCGTCTTGCTGGAAATGCATTTCGAGCGGGGCTACGTGTCATTCAGCGTAGCTGCTCTCTCTTTCTTTCTGTATTAATCGCTCATAATCCATTACATCTGGTGCATAGCATATCAAGCTTATTGTTAGCTACAGACTAAGTCGCCTAGTACTAAATAAACTTCCTCCATATCTCTTATAACTCCAATGTTACTTTGTTACGTTGAAGTCAATCAATCAGTCAATTGATCGGTCAACCCTTGTCAAATGGCAGAGGTTTCGTTATCGCTTTTAAGTTTGCTCGGCACCTCGCGCAATGTGAAAACTGCCCAGCTGCTCTATAGTAAATTCGGGCCTCTGTGCATTGTGTGTTTTCGTTATCACGCTTCACTGATGAGTCGGTGACATTGAATTTATTCACCTAATCTTTCGTCTCCCAGTCGTCATACATAGTTATGGCAAATTGAAAGCCTCGGCTCATCCTGCTACGTCATTCTTCTTAATGCCGAAAAGGAATAGCTTTGGCCATGTTGGTTAATCATAGTGATACAAGTAACATAGCGCAGTAAGGACGGGGGACAAGTCGTGACAGGACAGGCACTAACTTTCACCAAGGATTTTATTGCGGGTCCTGAGAATATATGTACACCCATCCGCAGAGAGGAGGAAGGTACACCGCCAAGTACCGACAATGTCACAAATTCAAGACCCCCCACCCCCCCTTTTCTTTTTTTGATGAAGCCACTGTCGGCCAACTGATGCAATCGTTTCCTGCCCGTGCGATCTCGGTAGCTTCTACGATTTCCCTAGTTGCTAATACTATGGCGATACTGAGATCGCACGGGCAGGAGATGATTGCATAAGTTGGCTTTCAGTGGCTTTATCAAAAAAATAAAAATAAAGGGGGAGCTTGAATTAGTGACATAGTCGGCATGTATATACGCCCTCCTCTCTGAGGATGGATGTATATATATTCTCAGGATCCGCAATAAAATACTTGTTAAAAGGCAGCGCTTGTCCTGTCTCAACTTGTCCCTCATCCTTACTATAATATTTATAGCTTTTGGCGCGCAGCTCTTATAGGCGCCCGTTCCTGCGGCGAGCATCGACGTCGGCCATGGAGGAAGGAAAAAGTTAGGAGGTATCATCGCGCAACGTGGTTGAAGCCACACACCTGTCGGCCCAACACGTGACCGGGCGTCAGAGTGCGGGATTGGCATCCTGCAGTGGCTCTGCAGGCAGAGCCACTGCAGGGCATACGAACAAGCGTGCACAGAATAAAAGCTACCGGCGTAGCTACTGGTAACCAAACGTCTAAGCAAAGCCTCGATTCTTGCTCCGCGATGTCGACGCGAGAGGTCACGTGTTGGGCCACCATTGAGCAAAGAGACTATAGCTTCACGGAGCGTTCGTTTGCCAAGGCGACTGCGGGACGTAATGCTCTCTCCTAAATTTTTTTTTCCTTCCTCCATGGCGTCGGCGTTGCCACTCGTAACCCAAGCGAAAGAACACAGCGAATGATGCAAGAGCGAACGCGAAGCGCAGATGGAGATGAAAGACGGCGACAACGAAGAGTGCGCGAGGAGGAAAAGCCGAGGAGGAGGGCGTAGCGGAACCGTGAGGTGGAAAGCGGAGGAGGAGGGCATGGCGAAAGCGTGAGAAGAAAAGCGTAGTGCCGCGCAAGACGGGCTTTGCGGCGACGGTGGCCACGAGATGACGCCAGAGTAGCGCGCGTTGTCTGTATGGAAACAAAGCGCTGCATGAGCGGAGGTCTGTCAGCGGCGTCTGCTGTGAATCGCGTCCACGCGTCACCCGCACGTCGCCTCTCGCAACACACTTCGCTCCGTTTCCAACGCGCCGCGCGAAACAGATTGTACGCGCCAGCCAGTATATCGCGAAATGAAAACACGTACACAGCAGGGCTAAAATTTCGCGTTAGGGAGTATCGTAACCGTGCATAATTTCTTTTTCTAACTATCTGCCTCACAAACGCTTCGCTTCACGCAGACTCCGAAATGCGCGTTGGATCAGCACATTTGTTCTTTTTTTTGTTTTTAGATCCTGAAGGTTACGTCGACCACGGTAAGCTTCGAGTCCACTTAAATTTCACGCAGCTGCATAAAGATGTGGAAACGTTCATCTGTAGTGAAGCTTGATAAGAGCGTGTGTGCCTCGCGTAGCGGTCGCGCCGCGTTCTTTGAAAGGACGCGGAAATGAGGACACGGTCGACCTGCGAAAACGCGCGTTCTATCCCGTGGAGACTGCGCGCACTCAGTACTTGAACAGGGCTCGACGCGCTTATGCCGCGTCATAGTGTCGTCCAGGAAAGTTTGTCGAGACTTCATCGACCATTATTTCTCACAGCAACAACGGAAGCGACAGGGCGAACTTGTATTATTTTTTTTTTTTTTGCGTGTGTGTCCTTGAATTTGTTTCCGAGGTTCAAAGACTACGGAATCGAGACCCATAAACAACGGAAATACAGTCGCGACCGCTTATAACGAACCGCGGGCATATGTGCACCCCCCCTCCCTGCCCTCCCTTTGGCCATACCTGGCCCTTGCGCCATTAAACATCGAACATTGAATCATTTCCTCCCCCAAAAAAGAATTTTCGGTATATCACCGTAATTCGATGTACCCAAACTCGCCTTACGTCAAGCTTCAACTGTTCAAGTTCAATGTAATCGACGTCTATAGTTCGTTGTGAGGGGGTTATCTTACGTGAGTGTTGGTCAGTGTAGGTCTCGCACGTTCGATATTTCTTTTTTTTTCTTTGTCTACAGCTGATCGAAGACAAGAATTAAGAATTACGCAGTCGTTGCTACGCACTCATCTGGGCCGCTGCAGCACAGCCATGCGCGTGTAGAATCCCCCCCCCTCTCTCTATCTCTCTCTCTCTCTAAAACAATGAAGCGAATGAAGAAGCAATCACTCTTTTTCTTTCTCTTACAAAAAACAAAATGGCGGGAAACGACACCAGGAGGGCACAATGCATGCCGTGGATAGATCACATACCACATGATATGTCGGAGAAAGAAGCCACAGCGCGGAATGACAACTGCGCTGAAACATAAAGGAGAGCATGCAAAACGAAAAGAAAATTTGCGAGTGATAGGATGGGTTGGGAGCTCGCGCAAGGTCATCTCGTGACATTTCAGTGAAGCAAAGGCGAGGAGGAAGCGACCGCGGAAGATGAATGATGCAAACGTTGCTAAAGCATGTGAATGCTAAAGCATGAGCACTGCCAAGGCAGAAAGAATAAGACGTCAGCCTCGGAAAAAATGCCAGCTGCGACAAAGAAAGAAAGAAAGAGCGACCGCAGAAAGAATGCGAACTTGAAAAGGTCTTGGCCGTGATCGACATTATATACTGAGCGACGCAGCGGCATGCAAGGGGAAACGTGCGTTTCGATCGCGGCTCGTTAACGCGAACGGGGACTGCTAATTAAACGCGACGGATTAGGAATTCCCCGTTCGTGACACTGTTCTGCGCGCGTAAATGGACAGACTAAATTGCGACACTAAATGCTCAGAGACGACAGCTTTTGTCGTGTGTGAGCTAACTTTAGAACTGCTGTCAGTACAGCCGTTTCTCTATTCTTTGTTCGACGGTTTCTTTTTCTTTCTTTCTTTCTTTCTTTCTTTCTTTCTTTCTTTCTTTCTGAGCTCGTCTATGAATTACGTAAGAGGAGCATCTGGCGCATTGTAACACGCACCAAATAACGTCTCCTTGCATACAGTTAATAATAATAATAATAATAATAATAATAATAATAATAATAATAATAATAATAATAATAATAATAATAATAATAATAATAATAATAATAATAATAATAATAATAATAATAATAATAATTTTAGACTGTTACAGCATTCTGTGACAACTCTATGAACTTTTTTTTCGTTGCTTCGGCGTGGGAAATTATGTCAGCGGAGAAAAACGAAGACCAAGCTTGCTCTTTGTCGAGTTTCCGCCGATCCGTTAGTGTGACGTCACGGACTCCAACGTATCCCCTCGTTTTCTGGGCCGTTTTGGCGCACGGTAATGTTCTCGAGCCTCGCTAAAGGCTGAGTCTAAGGTTCATTTAAAATGCGATGTGTATTTCTACATTGTCGATAGAGAGTTAACTATATATAGTTAACTCTCTCAGATCCGAGCCGAAACCTTTGCCATCTGTGACATCACTACGAGTTGGTGCTGGAAGTTATGGAAGGCGTCGCCAAACGTACTTTTCTTTTTGCTATTGGTTCTTTTACGCATTACCAAGCCTGCTCTCACGGCTAGGGCGGCCTCTTTACCATTTCAGAAGTGTAATCTATTAGTACAACTTGTTATTGCGCTCTATAGTGTGTACTTAAAGCGATACAGAATGGTAATATTGTACGCGAAGTCAGCTAGAAGGGTACTGTAAGCACAGGAGGCACTGAGTACACTTCCTGCAAAAAAAAAAAAAAGCAGGAAGTGTACATAGGAAACTGGACAAATATACAACCCAAAGGGTGCAAATGTTTTGAGAGTGTATAACACTGTCTACACCCTTCAAATAGTTTCCATCCATTGGCGCTTGTCTCGTCCCACAACGATAATCGTCATCTGCCTTTCTTGCGTTTCCTTTCTTGAAAACTCAGCGCTCGCTACTTTCCTGTCGAGAATAACGTGTCACGTTGATAACGCGCAAGCCGTTCGTGACTTGGAAGTACCGGTCTCGCAGCGTTAAAGAAAGCAAATGCGGGCAATTAGACAGATGACGATTATCGTTGTGGGACAACTTATATGCCCCAAAGGGTGTAAACTTTTTAAGAGTATACATCGGCCGTGCACACCGTGTATTGGTGCGTGGCGTGTGTTACGATGCTCCAGTGCGTTTGCCTTGACGCCCCCTTCCTCCCTGTACGCGTACGCACAGATTTCCCACACGCACTCAGTGCTCCCTCTATCCCTCTTTTCATCTTTCTATTCCCCTTCCCCCACCCCCAGTGTAGGGTAGCAAACCAGGTGCTCGTCTGGTTGACCTCCCTGCCTTTCCTATCCTTACTTTCTCTCTCTCTCTCTCTCGTTCGGCGTGGGCAATCTTAGCTTTTCCTTTGTTCACCAAGTGGACCTGGTGACATCGATCGACGGTGGAACATACATACATACATACATACATACATACATACATACATACATACATACATACATACATACATACATACATACATACATACATACATACATACATACATACATACATACATACATACATACATACATACATACATACATACATACATACATACATATTTCAACGCTAATATGTACCATATTCTGACGCCGTTTTGGACCCTGTCCACTCGAGCAGAAGAAAACGGGAGAAAGAGAGAGACCAACAGGTGTACACGCAAGCGTGCTGCTCCTTAAGCATTCCACTATACAAATGCGAAACGACGTTTTACATTCGGTTTGCACGTGCAAGCGATCGCACGTGGAGCAAGCACAGCGCACGGGCGCCCTTTGGCACCCGCTCGCTACGCACTGCGTGCGAACTGTGAAAAAACATGCGGCGATGAATTCCCTGTCCCTCGTTTTCCGTCGCACGGCATTTGCTCAACGTCGCGAACGCGTCGTTGAGCAAATGATCTAATTCATTCGCGCACGACGCAAAAGCAAAAGATCTAATTCATTCGCGCACGACGAAGCCGCCGTCGATCCGCTTAACATCGTCAGAAAGAGCGAAAGAAACGCGTTAGCACCAATGCCATAAGGGATCCGCCGCAAGCATCCTTGTGCGCACGCCGACAGAAAAAAAAAAAAGAGAGAGAGAAAAAAATGATTGATGCTATAGATGACGCGAAATGTCAGGTGTACACGCATTCCCTCGAGGTCTCAACGTCCGCAGGTCCGGGCGAAACTCGAGTCGCCAAAGTGGTGACTTCTTTGCATTCATGAAAATGCTACTCGTGCGGTTTCTGCTGTTGTCCGAGGAAGAAAGAAAGTCGCAGATTTTGCCAGATGGGTGAAGCAGTGACAGCAATAGCAAGGATGAGCACTGCGCATCTGAATTTGGGATGCTCAGAAATTTCCTATTGAGTCCAATCGTATATGCCTTTTTTAAATTTGTATCTATTCCTTTTTTTTCGTGTACTTTTTCATTAATGAATATTAATACTTCGTATATACTATCACTGCTTTGATCTTAACCTGCTATTTCACCTTTCAATACGACTTACTCCACCATAACAGTCCCGAAAGTTTATTTGTGGTTGCAACATGGGATAATCCACCTACTACACTTGGCAAAACCTCAACACAGTGAACACGAGTGCGACGGGCTAACAACAGAAAAGACGTTCGAACTACGCCTTTGTTCAAACTATACGCAAATGTCACATATCGGTGCTATACGCAGCCCGCAAACCAACTCCTGTCGGGTACAGAACGAACGGCGTCCTGCCACCTGCGAAACGTTCCATGCTCATCTACTCCTACTGATGCAAGCGTCTGTGGCCTAATGGTTAGAGTATCGGACTTAATTGCTAGATGTCCTTTGTTCGAATCCGGGCGTCAGACATCTCTCTCTCTCTCTCTCTCTCTCTCTCTCTCTCTCTCTCTCTCTCTCTCTCTCTCTCTCTCTTTATATATATATATAGCAATTACAACGGGCACTCCAGGCCAACTTTCGCCGTTGGCGTCGTAGTAATAATGTTGCTTATACATCATCGTCATCATAATCAGCCTGATTCATATCCACTGCAGGACGAATGCCTCTCCCTGCGATCTCCATTTACCCCTGTCCTGCGCCAACCGATACCAACTATAGTGCCCGCGAATTTCCTAATTTCATCGCTCCAACTAGTCGTCTGCCTTCCTAGACTGCCTTTCCCTTCTCTTGGTACCCATTCTGTAACCCTAATGGTCCAACAGCTATCTAACCGGCGCGTTAGATGACCTGCCCAGCTCCATTTCTCTCTCTTGATGACCATTGGAATATTGGCTATACCCGTTTGTTTTCTGATCCAAACCGCTCTCTTTTGTCTCGTTAACGTTATGCCTTGCAGTCTTCGTTCCATCGCTCTTTGCGCGGTCCTCAACTTGTTCTCAAGCTTCTTTGTCAGCCTATAAGTCTCTGCCCCATACGTCAGCACCGGTAAAATGCACTGATTGTACACCTTCCTTTTCAATGATAATGGTAAGCTTCAAATCAGGATCTGACCAATGTCTGCCGTATGCGATCCAACCCATTTTTATTCTATGAATTTTCTTCTCATGATCAGGGTTCCCTGTGATTAATTGACCTAGGTAAACGTACTCCTTTACAGACTCTATAGAATCTGACTGGCGATCGTAAACTCTTGTTCCGTTGCCCGGCTATTCATCATTACAGTTGTCTTTTGCATATTAATCTTCAACTCCACTCTTACACTGTCTCTGTTAAGGTCCTCAATTATTTGTTGTAACTCGTCTGCATTGTTGCTGAATAGAACAATGTCATTGGCAGATGGAAGGTTGCTGAAATAATCACCGTCGATCCTCACTCCTAAGCCTTCCCAGTTTAGTAACTTGAATACTTCTTCCAAGCACGCAATGAATAGCATTGGAGAGATCGTGTCTCCCTGTCTGATCCTTTTCTTTATTGGTACCTTCCTGCTTTTCTTGTGTAGAATTAAGGTAGCTGTAGAACCTCTGTTGATATTTCCCAAGGTATTGACGTAAGCGTTCTGTACTCCTTGATTACGTAATGCGACAACGACTGCAAGCATTTCTACTGTATCAAATGCCGTTTCGTAATCTATGAAAGCCATATAGAGAGGCTTATTGTACTCTGCGGATTTCTCGATAACCTGAATAATGACATGGATGTGATCCATTGTAGTGTATCCCTTCCTGAAGCCAGCCTTTTGCTTTGGTTGACTAAAGTGCAGCGTTGCCCTTATTCTAGTGGAGATTATTTTGGTAAATATTTTATATAATACTGGGAGTAAGCTAATGGGCTTATAACTTTTAAATTCTTTAACATCTCCCTTTTTGTGGTTTAGTATAATGTTTGCATTCTTCTAGTTTTCTGGGACATTTGCAGTCGATAGACACTTCGTATAAAGAGCCGCCAGTTTCCCAAGCATTATGTCTCCTCCATCTTTGATTAAATCGACTGTTATTCCATCTTCTCCTGCCGCTCTTCCTCGTTTCATGTCATGCAAGGCCCTTCTGACCTCATCGCTAGTTATAGGAGGAGTTTCTGTATCCTGTTCATATTGTTTCTACTGGAGGTATCCTGACTCCTCTGGGTACTGTACAGGTCAGTATACAATTCTTCCGCTTCTTTTACTATATCTTCGAGATTGCTGTTGATATTACCCTGCTTATCTTTCAGTGCATCCATCTTGGTTTGTCCTACGCCAAGTTTCTTCCTCACTGATTTCAGGCTGCATCAATTTTTTACGGCTTCTTCAGTCATTTTCATGTCATAATTTCGAATATCACTTATTTTTGCCTTGTTGGTCAGTTTTGACAGTTCCGCGAATTCTATCTTATCTCTTGAGTTGGACTCTTTCATTTTTTGTCGTTTCTTTATTAGGTGCTTTTGTTTATTAGGTGTTTGCATGTGCTATATATATATTGCTATATATATACATTGGCGTCGCCGTAATAATGTGGCTAGTATATATATATATAAATATATATATATATATATATATGCCCCGTTGTAATTGCTATCAGAATAAAACGTCGCAGATACAACCCACATGTTGGAGTCTATGCGAAGTGAAGCGCTTAAGTAAAAACTGTAACGCCCGGCATTTCGGTATGTGTGTACAGTAGTTTAGAAGAGGCGGTGAGACGTTATAAGAACCACAGTCTGGAAGCACACCACTGTCACGGCCAGAGAGCCCCGTTTGGAAACCTGCCATGAGCACGATATTAATAGAATGATAACGACGGGCCAACAATGGGGTAACAATGGGCGAACAATGGCCCAGCAATTGCTTAGTTAACAGTGAGACAGCGATGTGCTAACAACAACTTGCTAACAATGGGATACCAATGGCTTAGCACATACGATATGACCCGAGTTTACAGGTCGAAAACAAAAGCAGCATACACGAGAAAAATGGGAATATCCTGTATACACAGACTGAGATCACTGCAGAAGAAAAGCCGCACGTATCACAACCATATGGATTAGCGAACAGAGCAAAGAATTACGCGTGAGAGTTAATAGAAATCAGTCGAAGATGAGAGTTGAAGTGCTGGTGACAAATTCCACATCTTTAGAAGTGAAAGTGGAACGGAACACTTACTCGACGCCGGTACGTTGTAACCAGACTCAGAACGGGTCTCCGCATGAGGCTTCTCTTTTGCTTAAAGACTGAAACACACACCGTGCTAGAATATTATTATTATTATTATTATTATTACTATTATTATTATTATTATTATTATTGTTGTTGTTGTTGTTGTTGTTGTTGTTGTTGTTGTTGTTGTTGTTGTTGTTGTTGTTGTTGTTGTTGTTGTTGTTGTTGTTGTTGTTGTTGTTGTTGTTGTTGTTGTTGTTTCAGTAAGCACTCTGCGAACGGATGTGATCGAACACTAGGGCATCGCAGAAACTCGTGTAGCGTGGGCTGCCTAGCTAGGCGTGATTGACATTTTTGCCCAGACGAAACAGATTGTAGTTCGCATTCCTTCCTTCGTACTTCTCGTGAAAAAAGAAATAGTACCACAGCTTTATAATGCCAATTATATTTCGCAGCTGCCTGTGTATAGACTTTATTCTGTGCTGCGTTTCGTCTATTATGCCCGCTTTGTGATCTGAGCGCAAGTTAGATATGCTCCGCACGAAGCACGTAAACAACAGCGCGCATGGAGAACTGCTACGCCGCGGAGAGGCGTAAAACTGTTTTATGCTTGAAACATATTGCTACGTTTAATTTATATCACCCACCTGTTTCTAGCTCTCTCGCTTATCTGTGTGTTTACCAGCAGTTGTCCAACCCGGAGGAGGTGACAACTGCTGTTAGATATTGTTAGATATCGTGTTAGCATTGTGTCGCGTGGAACACGGAATAAATAACGAAGTCGCAATTTCGCCCGAAAGGCGAAGCATCGATTGCGACAGCAAATTAGTAGATGCATCTATACGAAGTAAGGATGGTAGTTTTATCGGCCGTGTAAATCATTAAACATTCGCTTATAAACAAAATTGACATGTTACGCGTTTACAGGCAAACATGAGCACACCGCGCTCGACGATCGCGGACACTCGCAGCCAAAACGCTGTAGGGAGGAAGCGCGGCAGCAGCAGAGAGCGAAGTGACCTTCGTGCTGCCTATCGCTTCAACGCAAGCTGAGCGGCGAGAACACAGCGCACACACGAAGCTATGAGAGCGTATACGCGCATTTAGCCTGTCCCCATAGCAGATCGCTTTCAAGATAGGGCCCGCGTGCTGCCGCGCCACACACAGTTGCCGCCGAGTAATACGCCCCCCCCCGTCCCTCTCCTCCGTGCCTTACACGCGACCGAAGACGGCGCGCTTCCTCTCCGCTTTCCTCCACTGCGGGCGCGAGATTGAGCCACCCCCGTCGGTTCACCCTCGCACGCTCTCCCTCGCAAATGCAGCATACGACGCGCGGCGACGATGTTGTCGCCCTTGTACTTTACGAGTAACATCACGACGACGGCGACGACATAAACGCGCTGGAGTGTCCACAATATGGCTATCAGAATAAATAAATAAATAAATAAATAAATAATGGTCATCGTTTCATTCTTATTAATTACTCTCTCTCTCTCTCTCTCTCTCTCTCTATATATATATATATATATATATATATATATATATATATATATATATATATATATATATATATATATATATTTCTTTTTTTTTTCGTCGTACAAATGTGAGTGTCTACGTAGACATACTCGCTAAATGTTGGCGATAAGCAGGCGGCGCGAGAATAAGGCGTCGGCTCACTCGCGATCATAAAGTCTTGCGCTCTCATACACGTTGCTCTTGCGAGTCAGGGACGCCAAAAACGCTCACAAGCCTGACGGCTCCAAGTATACGAAGCTTGCAGAAGTCAAGGACCATACGTTCTATGTGCTGTAACTGTGCTCCAGATGTTTCTATTTTCTGCAATAGAGAATGCGCGCAGGAATCTATCAAAATATATAGCAGTCGTTCTGCGGGAGTTCTGACGACCCACGCCTGGTCGTTCCTATGCCTGACAAGCTGCTGAGACGGCACACAACCTTGAGAAAGCCGTCCACGTCACAATAGCTTGGCATGCCGCTTTAGCATGGCTTGCAGCTGTTGGCAGCAGGGCTCTTGGAAGCATCACCCAACGGTTGTTGCTAGCGCGCCGCGTAAAGTATCGACTATGGCCCGTATTCAAACAAACACACAAACTAAATATAAAGGAGGCTCGTGCGCTCGAATTGTTCGTAAGATGAAATACCAGCCAATCCTGGAGCTGGGCCGGCTATTTAACGAATGCTTCGCACTCTGAAGCGAAGTACGCTCTGGATGACCGACAGTTGCAGCAAGGCAGCGGTACTTCCACTGGTGTCGCGTTTTTCTTTTCTTTTCATTTTTTTTAAGTACACCCCTGTGGACTTCCCCTAAGGCCATAATTATGATAATCGTTAGCAACGCCTGTGTCAAGCGCACCTTTTTTGTGTGTGTTTTCTTCTTCAAAGTTCTGTCTTGGTATTGCATTAATGATGATTTCAACCAAGCACCAACTAACCCAACAACACGTCGTCCTTAGTTGGCACGCGATAATAACGGAAATAGCGACAGCAGAAGACAGCCGCAGCAGACGACAGGAACAGACGACAAAAGCGTCGCTGATGCTAGCGACATCTACCAGTTGTCTCGTCGGCTCAATCCTCCAAAAGTCAGCGCCATTGCTTCTTTAACTCAGCTTCCGTGACGGCAGGCGTCATATGCGCAAGGAGGTTAGAGCGGAAGGGGGGATTCTGCAGTGAGCGCTGAAGGGAGCCGAACACAAAAGAAGCGAGCCGGGATCGGTTTCTCGGTTCCCCGCACCTGCCCCCTCTCACAGCCTCCGTCGGCCAGTAGACAGCAAACAGGACTCCGTTCGGGGCGCAGCGGCAAAAGAGGGAAGTAATGAAAGAAAAAGAGAAGCGAAAGGATACGAAGGAAGCGGAAGAAACTGCACGTGCAAGCGTTCTTTCCGACCTCCGCCTTCCTTCCACTACGACGCTGTGTCATATGCAGGTGCGGCCCATCTCGCGGCCTGAGAGCTCAGGTGCGAGGGAAAAAGAAGAGAATACCCGGCTGCACACACATTCCACACGCTGCCCTCCTTCCATTATGTTGTGTTCTGCGATGCCGCGTATTGTGTTCCTCGTCCAGGTGAGGAGTTGACTAGAGCAGTGACGTTTGTCAGAACGGGGATGTCGAATGTCGCAAACACGGCTATATCAGTTGCGGAATGAATGAGCGCAGGGAGAATTGAAAGAATGCGTTGATCCAGGCGTAGTTGGTAACAGCGAGGTACATGCTTTGAAAGACGACACTGCAGCTGGCGAACCATTAGCTGTGTGCCAATATGATCATCCGCGTACTTGGATCAACACAGCGGAGGCTGTGAACGGCTAGCCAATAGTCTTTGACATTACGTGCTAGATTATATGGAATGGACACAGAAGCCTGTCTGTAGATGATGCAGCGGATGTCTGTATTTGGACATCTAGGTCTAATGTTCAATTACTTCAGATGGCATCGCAAGACGGCATAAATATAATTAACCAACTTGTGTGTGTGTGTGTGTGTGTGTGTGTGTGTGTGTGTGTGTGTGTGAGAGAGAGAGAGAGAGAGAGATGGGGAAGGAGGGAGGGGGGAATGGTTCTATCACACGCAAAAACAGATGTATTACCCTTCACTCGGAGGCAGTTAAAAATTTGACTCTTGATCTGGAAGGACACCCTCTAATGATTGTCACACAGCATCGATTTCCTGGCACAATACTTGATAGGCAGCTATCCTGGGCACCCCACATTAAAAGAAAACTCGAAAACGAGGTCAATGTGATGGTGACTGTACTTTGCAGACTTGCAGGCACATCATGCGGCGGATCAGTACCATCCATGCTGACTGTTTACAATACATTAATACGACAACAAATTGCGTATTCCACACCGATCTTACACGGACTTTCCGACATGTCAGAAGAGGAACTTTAAAGACTTTAACTAGAGGAGTACGCATATGTCTAGGAGTTACACGAGCGACTTCTAGTTGTCTTGTAATAGCTGAGGCTCGCCAATAACCGTTTCCAGTTATGAGAACTACAGAAACGTGCCGACATTATTTCCGTCTTCAAACACAGCATAAAAGCCACCTTTGTCTAGACATAACGAAACGAGGTAGAAGTTATGCTCAGAAAGAAATTCGAGAAAATCTTCATATATTGCCAAGAAATAAATTTTGGAATTCAGACGTCGCATATCTTCCATGGCTACTTACACTTGCAAAAATGTTATTGTCAGTAGACGGGTATTCAGAAGAAAGAGACATGTTCATTCAAGCTGCTCAACAACTAGCACTTTACCAGATACATATGCGGTAGTCAGGATACAGACACGTCTATACATATGGCTCCAGTACAGCAACCACTTGAACTTCAGCGTTCATTATACCGCACCTCAATAAACAATAATCATTTAAGTTATCTCGTGTGACTTCGTCCCCAACAGCTGAAGTATTCGCAATCCTATGTGCGATAAAATTTATAACGTCAGTAAGAGATGCTCAAAAATGGGTAATATTTAGTGATTCACAGGCGGCTCTAACGTCCCTCTGCTGCACAAAATGCAAAACAATCAGTGATGGTATAATATACCAAACACTTAAAGACCTCACAAAGGCAAGCCAAGCGAAGCATGAAATAGCATTCCAGTGAATACCAGGGAATTATAACATTCCTGGCAACACCACAGCCGATGAAGCAGCACGACGAACACACCTCAAAGATGATGTGGTCCCGCTCTCAACATCAAAGAATAAATTACGCTCCATTATAGTGACAACGCCTTTCAAAATGTGTATAAATACGTGGTTTGACTGGAATTCTAAGAGCTCGGATTTGTATCGTATTGATCCGTTTATTGAATTCAAATTTTCATTCTCATTGTACAGAAATATAGAAACCCTTATTTATCGATTAAGGTACCCCGCATGTTTTGTGTAGGCATTGCCTACACAAAACATTTTTTTTTACATAGAATTGGCCATGCCAAAACCCCCGAATGTGATTGTGGATTGGTAGACGAAGATATACCCCCCCCCCTCCCATCACCTCCTTATATATTTCCCACATCACGTCACACCAAGGCGCCGACTTAAATCAACACTAATTACATTAGACCGCAGACCTTTCGGTTTAAAGAAATGTTGGGTGCCTGGCCAACAACTGCCTTGCAGAAGAGAGCTTTAAAAGCACTAAAGACGTTTCTTGTCGCTCGATCGCTCGGTCCTGCCACATCTAGAATTCGTCGCCCAGAAGTGCTATGAGCGACTAGCCAATAGTGCGAAGCCGGAACTGGATGCACATCACTCAAATACTATCGACTGTGGCACGGAACGAGCAAATGATCGAATTTTTATACGTGCAAGGATAACAACGTACTGCAAGACCCTCAGAAATATTGTATGCTGCTTTTTAGAGTAAAATACATCAACTTAAGTTAACAACGCACGCGTCACGCCTGTTTCGGCGCGTATTTGCTGCCCTCATACTGTTAACATCGGGGAGACGTCGCTCAAAGTCGTCGCTCGCGTGGGGTTCGACTTGTAGGCGACGAGCGAACGCGACAGCCGTCTCAATCGCGTCGTTTATTGCTCTCGCGCTCAAGATCGCTTGCATGAGGTTTATACATCAAGCGTCATCTGAGGTGTTTCTGTCTGCTGGAGGTTTTCCAGCCTGTGACTGATCGGGCTATAACAGCCGCAAGGCAGCACTGGCTCTATGTGAGAGACACTGCTGTGTGTGGCACGTCGCAGGACAACTCGCGAACAGCTGCAGAGGATTCTCTCACTTGCACATATATAGATCCACTAAGCCATTATTCACTAGTTCAGGGGTGAAATAACTCGCAATTCTTGAAGGGCAACTCTAGCGCTTGTTTGACTGTGTCAGACTCTCATAGTCAAAGAGCCTTTCTGGTTGCTAGGCGTGAACGGATTAACGTGAATCACCGCGATGCGATTCGTCTCTATCTGTCAGCTCACGCTCGCATTGCCAACTCAGACTTTGGGGCAAATACGGGAAATCAAGCGAAAGGCTCGCCGATGCTACGGCAACAGTCGCGCAGTTTCGGACGACATCTGCCCCATCCGGCATTGTGACAGCCACATTCCAGCGTTTTAGAGAAAGGCAGACGACGCCAAGGTTCAACTGATGCCGTGTGTGTGCTTCGGGGATTAAGCAATTCCTCTTTTATTCCCGCAACTTCTAGAGTCGTAAAGTGAAAAGCAAACGCTGCCTGCCTGTCGGTGTCAGCAAAGTGCGGCTGCATCGGAGAGCGGGGAGCAACTGGAGCAGCTGTTTCGTCTCTCGTCATCGAGGAATGTGTCGCCATTGTTTATTTTCCCACCGACAGCAACGGCGTGGGTGGCGCGCTCTGGCGGCATCTACCGCCGCCGCTGCGAGGGCGGCTCGCTGGAGCTTCACCGAGTGAGCAACGCGGCTCAGGATAAAAGGAACGCCGCTCGTGTTTGCGGTATTGGCGAGCGCCTTCGCGGTCTGGGCTTTAGCTTAGCGCCAGGAAAGAATAAAGAAGTCGCATACGGCGATCTCTTCGGCAAACCCCGAAGAAAGCGTGTGGGGTGAAAACGGTGGGGCACATCCTGCCTTCCGCAACAGCGCAGCCGCCACAGGTGTGAGAGCAGACGACGTCCGGCTGTGGGCTAGCGACGCCATTTTGTTTGCAGAAGGCGTGTAGCCGTCGATTCAGCGATCGGCTCCAAAGAAAGGCAGTCGTAAAAGAGGCGAAAGTTCTGCCGGTGCCCATACGAATGCAAAGATGACCGTTGCTGTGTTTACTTTCTCTTTTTCTTCTTGAGAGGGGGTGAGTGAAGGGCAAAAGGCTCGTTTTAAAGTCACCAGTGCTCTCCAAATCGCCTTTGCAGCGCACGTGTGCAAGCTGTTGCTTCAGAACAGGAGTTTACTGTTCCTCACCTGACGGGACCGTGTTCGTCCTCGGTAACGCACACTATCAAGCGTCGGCAAAAAAGCACAGGTGGAAGAAAAGGAAAAAAGAAAAAAAATCGGAATCTTATTAGGCATTTAAGTAAAATGCATCTCTTTCTTTAACTGTCAACAAACATATCTTACTCTACGTCTCCTGCTACTGATCGCACTTATACCTATGTGCAGTGAGCTAGATCTTTGGCAGGCATCTAGACATTCACCGGTTGATTAGACGAATGTTCAGTACAGCAGAAGTATTCGAGTAGGGATTCTTGAAACCGAATTTAATACTGGCCAATTAAATAACGGTGGCACACTAACGAATACGATTGTAATAATTGTTACGTACAGGTGAATAGTTTTCTGATAGCTTACCGAACACCAAAATCACAGGACCCCACTATTTCTGTAGGCTGTCTCTGAATGCTTCTGTGGTACACTAATCCGAGATTCCGCAGCGCCATAACATCCTTCCCCTGCTTTTTCTATTCTCTTTTAATGTTAAATGCACTCATCGCCAGAGTAAATTCATCAAAAACTATTTGAAATAGAAATATTTGAAATGACTTCAAAGCCCGTATACGAGCTGAGTACTACTGTATTTAGTAGTAGGATGCTCGACTAGACGTTTGAATAATTAGAATGTTTGCAAACTGCTGCACGAATTCATCAACCGTAGCCGAGGCGTTATCTTTGCTAACTTCTGCCGCCAGCGTCCATGTCCATATTTAAATATACCAGATAAAGATTACGGTGGTACACGTTTGATAACCGCTTGTCTATATCCAGTCGTCATCTACAGTTAGAAGAGCAAATCGAGACACAAGGAAGACTACGAGATGTCTGCAGTACGTCTACAAACTGTATCAACCTATTTATTTGAGAGAAAAGCTAGGTCAGCCCTATAGTTGCAAGGCCAATGAAGAACAAGCTTTTCGCAAGGACAATCCCATTGCTTTCTCATGTTAGAATTCCTAAGGGTGGTTCCCCCCCTTACGCAGGCTGCTAACACAATCATTTAATTGAATCCTATTGTTTCACTATACACTCGTCAAATCACAAATGAAATCGAGTAGCACTCGGCCAAGCGCTTACTGCCCTTATACACGATTCGAAATAGACACACGGTACATATCCGCGTGCGGCCTGACATGCAACTATAGTGACGAAAACAACCGCATCAAACATTTTAGGACAAGTTTGATCATGTTCGATCATGTTGCCTACTCCCATCTATGAAACACACAGCAGTCTCTCGTCATTGATTGGCCGACACGAGCTCCTGCATGCTTTCGACGCATAGCACGGACTTGGTGAGACAGATTACCGTGTACCAGGAGGGCAGCGTTAAGAAATTAAATGCACGCAGCATTATAGATGACAGTTATCGCTGTAGGACTTTTTTGAGAGCGTACGTATACTACTCTATTCCCTCTGTCGATGTTCTAGTGGTTTTACTGTGTTGCCTCCCGAGGTCGCTTTTAAGTAAGTGACTTGCGGTTCGACGTGGCGTCCGATAGGACTTGATATATCGACGGAACCAGATGGCGACACCTCTTTACTACGCACTTGACGCTTGCTTGTAGCGTAAGCGGTAAACACGTGTGCTTCAAAGTCACGTGATATGATGTCGCGCGACGCATAAAGAAACAAGAAAGAAAGGCTGCTATAGGACCGTTGGAAACCTGCTGGAAGTCAGACGGAAACTTGTTGGATGCCTTACTGCATAGTAGATAGATATACGACTATAGCCATACAATGAATCGGATGATTTATAGAAGATTGGTAAGCTGGGAAAGGTGGTATAGAGTGTACGCGCAACCCAGCAGTGGTGTCTTTCAGTGGTTCGTCGTGTTCTTCCAATGGTGGGTCGTGCACATTTGTTTGTTGTGTCTTTTCTTCTGTCGTGCGGTGTTTTCCTTGCGCTGATTTTCACGACGGCGCGACATTTACGCGTGCGTGTTTCGCGCGCTTTAGCGAATGTGGTTTGTTGGTATACGACTAAAGGAGTGACGTCTCTCGCACGTGGACTTAGTGTGTACCGTGCTTCTTCCGAGTTGCGGAGGCAAACGCAAAACGAGAAGTCATGTATTCTCGGACACCACAGCGGTTGTCTTTAGGCTATAACCTCTATATTCAACGATGACTTGTTTTTGAAGGAACGGGATGCTCTTTTAAGTGAAAAGGATTGTCAAATGGAAGGAAGAAGCAGAGAGAAAAGGAAAAGTCACTACAGAAAAAAACATTCTTTTGTGAGCTTTGCTGCTAATGCTTTCTCTCTCTCTACTTTATTTTTTAATTTTCTCTTAGTAGCGCGTGACCTTGCATCTTGTACAGCGCGCAGTAAAAGCCACTCTAGAGCGGCACTTTCGCGATAGCTTCTGTGTAAAGGCCATGCGCATTTCGCCGCCGAACAAATCATCGCTCCCGCATAGGCAGCCGTTGAATTAATCAGACGTGCACTTAAGCTATACGCCGAGATTCCTCAACCACTTGTACTTTCCTTCTCGACCCCAGATGCACCTGAGATGCATAACTAAGCGCGCGACGTTCAGTTTGAAGTCTAATGTTAAGCGACAAATTGAAACGATACCGTGCCAAATCTGCCTGGCAACACATACATTATCCCTAGGAGCGCATTGACAGGAGTCTGTTGAGAGTGATGGCCTTTTAGAGAATAAGTATAATGTCACAACTCGACTTGATGCTGCAGTCGAGAACACGCGAGCGCGCATGGAATGTATAATAAATTGCTCCAGGAGCAATGTCAGAAGCTGGAAGAAAGCAAAGGAAAGCGAACCTAAAAAAAAAAAGAAAAGGTCGATAAAGAGTGACGGATAACAATCCGAGAGACGTTGACATGTATAACAAACTTGGATCGATTGGATAGGCGTTCGTATTTCGAGTTTGAGGGAAATTGATAGAGTGTGCGGGTAAAGCGTCGCTTGTGAGAACATCGCTTGAAAGAACTGCTGAGGAAAACTAGCTTGATCGACATTTCTGCCATTCCCTGAAATAATCTTCAGTATGAAGAATTTCGGGGCAACGCAAATTTCGATTTGTTGTACACCGACATTCAGAGACTCCGCCTCCTCCAAGCCAAAGAGAAAGAAAAAGAAAAAAAAAATATTTGGACAATGCTAGATAGCAATCGGAGAGATTCTGACATGTGACAAATTTGGATCGTTATAGGGTTCGTCCGTCGGCAATATTCTCACCGACAACAAAGATAGTTCAGCAGTGAAATACCGCTCGAGAGACAATCGCTTTTAACGAACTGCTCAGACGAGCAAACTTTTGTGACATTTTTCGCTAAGGTGTCAAAAGGCGCAATTAATTTTAAAAAATTAGGCTACGAGGAACTTCAGTTCAATGGGAACAGAGACATTTAAAATAGAGCCGTTTTTTTTTTTCATTTTCTTTAAGGGTTTAACCGCTGCGCGATGAGTTTCTCGGATCGTTGCTGCATTTATAGTCGAGAAAGTGTCTACGTTTGCAAATGTAACCAATACCGTAAAAAGTAAAAGCGGAGCGTTCGACCGTTGATATATATATACGGCTTCACACTAATGACATATTAGATCGGTAGTTGCAGATCGCTACCGAAGCACATGAAAGACCGCATGACAAAACCTACGCTTTAGGTAAAAGTTAAACGGGATTTGCAACGTCAACTGTTTCGTTAAGTGATTATCGCTATTATATGCGCTTATACTTAAGATTATATTATAAAACTGGGAAAGTCGGTACTTGTTCATCGGTTCATCGTTACAGCGCACTGAAAACGAATACGAAGGCATGTGTATACGGGAGGATCGTGTTTAACTTTTCCGGAATATTTAGTAATCGCCTGTTCCGGATAATGCTGTTCTAGTCCTTGAGTTGGATTATTCAGACATGCAGACATTACCAGCCCGAGAAAACAAAATACATCTTCAAATCATTTTTAAAAAATCGTTGATTAACTTGCTAATTAATAACTTTACGGCACACATTGCAAATTACGAATTGTAGCCGGCGAGATTGGAATTTATTACAAGCGGATACGTCTTGCGTACCCCTTCCCCCAGTGTAGGGTAGCAAACCGAACGTGCATCTGGTTAACCTCCCTGCCTTTCCTGTCTTCTACTCTCTCTCTCTCTCTCTATCTCTCTCTCTCTCTCTCTCTCTCTCTCTCTCTCTCTCTCTCTCTCTCTTTGAGAATGGTACTAGTTTGGAGATATTCTTTCCCAAAGTGTGCGACGAAATGCATGCACGGGCGTTCCAGTTACTTTTGTACTTGAATGCATAAAAGAGCGTTTTTGTTAGAAAGGTAAGTGGAACAACAGTGCATTTTTACGGGGAGTTTCATGGCGCTTATGTCCTAACTGCTGTTATTCTCGAAATCTATTCCAAATGGACACGCTCTGCAAAATCACCGATTACAATTGGTAAATTACAATATGTTCCATAACGTAATTAATTGAAAAGGTAACTAGGGTTTCTATTAATTAGTTAAGTATGTGTTTCGATTTCTCGTGAAAGTAACGCCCGCGTCACTGAATAATCCCGCTCAAGGACTAGAACTATGTCATCTGCGTGTCATGTCATGTCAACCATGTCAACCATGTCATGAACTATGTCAGGCGACCTTTAAAAATTCCCGGGAAGCTTGGAAATGATCACCCCATACAGACACAGCACAAGCAGCAACTATGAACCGCACATTTATTGAGGAAACGAATGAAACACTTCTTATTGCGCATGCGCCTGCAAGGCAACGGAAGAACACGACAAGGAACGCGGTTAGATCAGTTATAACGTAATGAAGATATGCAAGAGGAACAGGGCTAAAAGCCACGACAAAAGCAGTGTGGCAAGCGACAATCAGCCGACTCGAGTAAACTAGACATGAAAACGCTATTTATTGAAGAGCCATTGAAGGATGACTCAAGCAGCGCTTACGCTCTACATATGCCATCGTCCTCGTTTTCAGTAGGTTGCAGTTATTCCTCCTTATTTTTCTTTTACATTAAAGCGGTAAAGATGAGCACTAAGTTAAGCTGTGTTAGCAAATTATATTGGAAATTGCGCAAGATTGTCCAAAAGCTCACTCTTACGCCTACGGAGGCTTGGTATAAGCCAGAAAAATACGCAGTAGCGATATGAAGGCGGTGAAGCCCTTTGAAAGTCCCCCATCAGCTTTCTGTGACGTCATAGGTCTTTGAATCTATTTTCCCTTGTATAGTTAATTGTTTATCGACAAAAACAAATGCACGCGCGTGCATTGCGTTTATAGTGAACCAATTATAACTCACTCCAGGAAGTTTTGATAACTGTTTCTATCGCTAGGATGGTGCAAATACCAGCGAATACTGTGAAATCGATGACGTCACATCGACGTAGCAAAGCTACGGTTCTGGAGAGGAATTCCAAGAAGGAAATGATTCCCTTCCAATCTTCTCTGAATTTGAATAAAATTTCGTCGTTCGGTCTTCACACGGCTTTGCGACTTCGCAAATTGATCATTTTTCAACAATACATTGCGTTATAAATGCAACAATTCGCACTGACTGTGACTGCTCGCAGTGACATATTGCCTTGCAGCGTTTAGAAAACTGTGATTGCGTGTAAATTTAGAGAAATGTAAAGTGTAAGAAATAACGCCGGAAGAACGTCTGAAGTCACAAGAACGAATATTAGACAAATCCATCTAATATACGCTCATTGCTATGGAATATAGGTGAACGATCGCAACTGCAAAGTTGTTTCTTGCAATTTTTTGTAGGAAACCCTATAATGACTGAAATATATAAAAAAGAAGAATTTCGTAAACAGGTACAGCGGTGACTGTTCCAGACGGCGTCTCGTACACTGCTTCGTAACCGGCACACGTAGTGCCGTTGGTTGCTCGCTTCGTTGCAGAAGTACTACGTCTGCCGTGCAAGCAACTACATACAACCACACCTTCTGGGGTCGTCGACAGCAGACGACAGCGCGCCGCGACCAGACGGAGTCACCTTGGGCGATGTGCCGTCTGCAACTAGAGAAGTCGGACGAAACGCAACCCGCTCGACAAAGAAAAAAACAAAACAAAAATAAACAAACGAACAGAGAACTCGTCAGTGGGAAATAAAACGCTGACGCGGCTGTCGCGATTGGTATGCATGGGACGAAGAGGAATATGCGGAAAGAACAATTGGGGGCCGGAATGGCGGGAGTGGGAAAAGCGACGCAGCGCTGTCGCGGCCTCCCGGCGTCTCGTCTTCGGTGTCGTGGCTCGCATTATATCGAGGCGTGCCAACACCGCCACTGCCGCGTTCCCGCGCTCGCTTCTAGCCGTCGTGCCGTAGTCGCTCGTTCGAGCCGTCTCTCTCTCTCTCTCTTTCTCTCTCTCTCTCTCACAACATCCCGCGCAGCAGAAGTCGCTTCGACACGCGGAGGACGGAGTAGTATACGAAGACGAGGGGAACCAGTGTCGGTATAGCTTCTTGTCGGTCGGGCCAGTGGTCGCACGGTCGCGCGCGGTGTACCCAGCGCATAGCGCCCCGTCATCGCGACGACGAGGTGGCTCGCGTTGCTGTGCATGCGCCACACGAAGCCGTCACATCCGCCGCCGCCTTCAACGGCAACTCGCACAAAAGCACCGCGCCACGACTAACGTGCGCTGAGTTCTCCCGCCGTTCCCAAACTCGGGTGACATTGCTATGCGCGGGGATCCGAGCTCTGCATCGCGCGAGGGCTATTAGAGACTAGCACGGGTGGCGTGGGGTGATGGCGCGGACAGCGCACTCCCTGCGGTTGTGCCTCGAGTCCCACGGGAATGCGTGCGCTGCGAACATGGACGCGTTTCCGTCGTCGGCCACCTCTTTTGACGAGAAGAAAGAGAGAGAGGTTGCACTTCCGTGCTAACCATTCTCGCCATCACGTTCCCACGAATCGGGGTCCCACATGATTCATAGGTGGATCGATAACTTCATTTTACCTGGTTCCATGGATCGGCGAAATCTATCTATCTATCTATCTATCTATCTATCTATCTATCTATCTATCTATCTATCTATCTATCTATCTATCTATCTATCTATCTATCTATCTATCTGTCTATCTATCTATCTGTCTATCTATCTATCTATCTATCTATCTATCTATCTATCTATCTATCTATCTATCTATCTATCTATCTATCTATGCCTATTGGCATACCGCTTGGACTACTGTAATGTTTAGGCATAAAGGCATCACGTACATCGTAGGTGCGTGTTACCGCCCCCATAGCAGCCAGTCGGACTTCATTGATCATTTGCATGACTCATTAGAATACGTGTTCAGGGTGCATCCACAATGCATTTTAATATTAGGCGGCGATTTTAATTACTCCGGTATAAATTGGACAACGTCCTCTGGGAACTCTTCGACCAATCGTCACGAGTGTTCCCACTTTCTTCGCGCAATAAGCATGTTCGATTTGGTCCAGCCGGTTCACGAGCCGACTAGAGGCGAACGTATTCTTGATTTGCTATTCATAAACAATCCTGGCAAAGCTCGTACAAATGTACTTCAGGAAATTAGCGACCACAGACTCGTTCACTGTACACTTCCACCGTTCCTCGAAGCAAAATCTACTGTCACAAAGCAGATACTAAACTATTCCATAGCTGACACCACAAAATTAACCGAGTGTTGAATGAGTTTGCCCCCATGTTCGAAGTCACGTTGAATGCCCGGACAACAAATGCGAACTGGGTCGTCTTTCACGATAAAATGAAATAAATTGAACCATTAAAACCAGAACAGATGCGCCGTGGTTCACGCGAGATGTTAAAGAACTCCTTAATAGGAAACAGACAGCATACCGAACAGCGAACAAAACAAACGCTGACGCAACAAACGCAACATGATTGGGAAAAGTACAGAGAGGCGCACGCTATAGTATACTGCTGAGGCAACAATAAATGAGGCTAAAGACAATTTCTTTAATTATACGTTACCTAACTTATTAAAAACTAACCCTAGAAAATTTTGGCGAGTGTTTAATTCTAAAGATGAACACGCAGTTCCTTTAATGAACGACGAAAGCGGTATTAACGCTGTCCCCGCGGAAGCCACAGCCGATGTCATTAATAATTACTTTTATGAAAATTTCACTAATGAGCCACCTTTCCAGGCTATCCTTGAGGGCACTGATTCAGCTTTTCATTACTCATGTGCAGAAGTATAGCCATAAGAGCATCAGGTGTACACCCCATGCTATTGAGTGGTTGCCACTTAATTCATGCCCTGGTCCTGACGGGGTCAACACTGAACTTCTGAAAATGACAGTGCACGTTTCATGAATTTTATTGTCGCTCACCTTTCAACAGTCCTCAGACTGCGGGAGCGTTCCCGATGACTGGAAAATGGCACATGTCATTCCCATATTCAAATCCGGCAATAGCACAAGTCCCAAATATTACGGACCAATATCACTGACCTGTATCTGCAGCAAACTTTTAGAATACATTCTTTTCTCACGCATTGTCACTCATTTAAATACAACTAACTTACTTTGAGACAGACAGCATGGCTTCAGGCACAAAAAATCTTGTCAGACACAATTCTTCGAACTATATCACTGACCTTCACGACCACATAAATGGGCAAACATACACAGACGCATTATTCACTGATTTTAGAAAAGCTTTTGATCGCTTTGCGCATAACCGATTGATCAAAATAGTCGATAACCTAGGATTAGATTCTTAACACAACCCGTTGGATTGCCGAATTCTGAACTAATCGATATCAACGAGTTGTTCTTAGGGAACATACATCTAGAACCACGCATGTCATCTCAGGAGTGCCACAAGGGTCAGTTCTGGGACCATTTCTTTTCGTCATCTATATTAACGATATAATTGATAACATAGGTTCTCAAATGAGAATTTTCGCTGACGACCGCGTCATGCACAGGCAGGTACTAACTTCCGAGGATGTCACTAGCATACAAACGGACCTAGTGCAACTCAGCCAGTGGTGTAAGGTCTGGCATATGGAGATAAACGTAGAAAAAACAAAGCTTATTACATTTTCTACACTTACTAATACTCCTCTAAATGTTTACACAATAAACAATACAGACATAGAGAGATGGCAAAGTTTCAAATGCCTGGACGTCTATTTAACCACAGATCTAACTTGACATACGCACATAGAATATATAACAAAGAAGGCATTTAAGAAACTAGAATTAATCAAACATTGTTTGTATCCTGCCAATTGAGAAACGAAGCTTCACGTTTACACATCTATCATCTGGTCTTTGTTATAATACGCATCGATAATATGGCACCCAGCTACTGTTACATTGTAGAACCGCATCGAGTCAGTAAAGAACAAGGCGGTAAGATTCATACTTTCCTCATATTCACCCTATACGAGCGAATCATTCTTAAAAAGCAGCTTTAACGTTCCCGCTCTGAACAACTGACGCAAATATTCGCGTTTTTAACATTCTTTCATTCTGTATATTAAGGCGAGTCGACATTTGCAACCAATCGCATTAAATCGGCACATCACATTTGACCCAGGCGGGATCATGAACACAAAGTGCAATACATATTTGCACGCACACTAAAGTACCGATGTTCACCTCTAGTGCAATCCATGAACCAATGGAACGCGTCACCAGAAAATGTCGTCGCTTGCACTGAGGCAGCTAGTTTTCAAAGGGAACCTCCTCCGCATCTTCATGAATAACGGCTATTTTTGTGTATATGCGCATCTTAGAATTATATGACGGCTTTCTCTTTTTACTCGTGCACATTTAAATGTGTCACTCAACCTTTATATTACACTACAGTGCTTACCAATTCCGAGATTCATTTCAGTGTTCCTGTTATTTATGCGCATTCGAAATTGTATATTTCTCTCGTTGTGCCTGATTTAAATATGAATAGCATCCTGAAAGTACCGTTAGCCTTCCTTTATACCACGGTGTTTTCCTTTTACCCAACTCATATCCTTCTTTTTCTTTTTGTTTGTTCAGGTGCTTCTATATCTGACACAATGATATTGTAATGCAGCCCCCCCCCGTCTATGTAATGCCCTTCAGGGCCTTTAGGATATCTATCTATCTATCCATCTATCTAACTATCTATCTATCTATCTATCTATCTATCTATCTATCTATCTATCTATCTATCTATCTATCTATCTATCTATCTATCTATCTATCTATCTATCTATCTATCTATCTATCTATCTATTCCATACTCCCCATTCTGCTGTGTATACGGTAGGTACGGAGCTCGACGCGTTTTCTGGATAACCTTCCTACGTTTACCTTCCTCTTCTCTCTCTCTCTCTCTCTCTCTAGTCTTTTATGGAATGTTTCTTCAAGTAGAGCTGTCAGTTCCACCCTCCTCACTCCTGTCCCTCTCTCCACCTTCCTCTGTTCCCCACATGGCTGATCGAAGTTCGGGCGTCGGCTACGCGCTATACAGTTACGGTAAAGTCAGCAAGCTGGCTACTTCACTTTCAACTGGTCTTTCAGTCAGACTTACATGATACTTATTGTAATCACATTGAGTAGGAGTCACTCGGACTCAACTCCCCTGCAACAGAGTAAGTGGTGGGAATCATTAGTCTCAAGATCAATGGCCAGATTATGCCACTCGCCACAACTCTGAAAGAATTTAGTCTCAAAAGAGTCAGGATTAATGAACTCTACATTTGTATCAGTCGAATCATCGTGATGCAACCGGCACAAAATATAGTTAAGACCTGCGTTGCGGTCGCTTAGCTATTATGACGTTTCCGAGGCTGCGAAGCTGCTCAATTGATTGAAGAATGAGAAAGGCGCGTGTGCACTGAAATTTTGCTTCACGTTAAACGGCATTGTAAATTGAGTCGAGCACTTTCCCCTATGGCATCTTGTGATGTTCGCCTGAAGATTTGGACACTTACCAAATCAATCAATCAATCAATCAATCAATCAATCAATCAATCAATCAATCAATCAATCAATCAATCAATCAATCAATCAATCAATCTTAACGATAACAATTTTAAGACAGCCCAACTGATATAACAGTACGTAAACGTGCATTGTGGGCCGAATGGCGTCGAAAGTGACGAACAGACCGTAGCGAACAGCATGCCATACAAGTCATCAGATCAGATACCAAGCTATCAATGTCCATCCATCATGTGGCATTCATATGATGCTAGGGGAAAAGGCAAAGCGTGCCTCCATCGAGCATCGGGCTCAACGTGAACTATTCGCCGTTCGAAACTACTGCTTGCGCAGACTTCAGTGTACAGGCTCGCCTTTAAGTCCTGGGTGCAACGTTCCCCAAGCATTTGCGACACGTTTTGTGCGACTGCAGTCGCCATTTGTCACTTGTCACGAAGACAACCTTTGAAGGCTGCGCTGCAGCTGCGAAACTCGATCCTCAAGCTGTGCTATGTCGGAGAGTTCCAGCCTGTCCGCAAACGTGCTGGGTTTTAACGGAGTTTGGCAACCCCAGAGAATTTACACGGCAGCAGCAGCGCCGGTGGAGCCATCTTGTGGAACTTCCTCGCACATCAACGGGTTAGAAATATTTGTACGCCGCGCACGGAAGATATAAACCAGCAGAAAATTACCAGAGACGACGAAGGGCAGGAAGAAGCACCCGTACGTCCTCGTTAATTTTGTGCTCGTTTCTTGCATCTGCTAAGCCTCCCTTACACCCCCCCCCCCCCCATTTTTTTTTTACTATATGGTATTTAGGGGACGTTGTCACCTTTAATTGGCGCCGGCTTTCACATAGGGATTTAAAAGAAGATTAAGACATAATAAAAATAATACAATCATAATAACACAAATTGTAGTCAGATAAGTACACTAATGCCACACTATAAATGGAAGTCAACTCCAAATAATAAGAACTTATGACCCCCCCCCTCTCTCTCTCTCTTCGTACTAGCTCATATCTTCAATACAAGTACGTGTTTGAAATATATAAACGAGAACAAAATTAGCAGGGAGGCAGGAAATGTACTCGTGTCTTTCGCTCCTCCCCGAGACCAACTCGCCCAACGGCGGACATCGTGTAGCGTCATTGCTGTTGTAGAAGAGTGAGAGAGATAGACAAAACGAAAAGGAGGGGAACAAATGATGAAAACCTTTAGTATGCATGTGTGTGGGTGTACGCGCCATTTGTGCGTCCTGGTGTGCTCCCGGCCGATATAATGCAAGCGTTCCTTTTGCTCGATTCTCTGCCTTTCTTATTATCTCTACCACTCAGGACCGGCTCATAGGGGCGATAATAAAGGCGCTCCGCTCTCTTGGACCACTGACGTAGCTCGATAAGACAAAAGAGTTTGAAGAGAATCGTTACCCGCCGCGGCGTCTGAATGGCTATGGAGTTGCGCCTCTGTGCACAAGGTAGCGGGTTCGACACGCGGCCCCGGCGGCTTCGGTTCAATGGGGTGCGACATGCAAGACTCGCGCAAATGCGGCGCGAGTCTTGGCCATTCCTACGATGATGATGATGATGAAAAACGTTTATTTGCTCTATTTTGCACTGATTTTTGCGGCTTCAGATGGAGTCTTCCATCTTCCCTCCAGGGTCGGTTCCCCTAGTCCAGGGCTCCGCTGAGGGCAGCTGCCCTGCGTGCACGCCTTACTAGTCCTTGCTGGACTTTCAGGATGTCGCTGGATAGCATCCTCTCCCACTGTTCCGCACTCGGGTTTTTTATTATGGCTAGCCCATCTGTTTTCTGGCAAGCCCATGTGGTATGGTATAGGGTTGGTCCGTCTCCACACCATGGGCACTTGCTCTCGTACTGCGTGGGGTAGATCTTGCTTTGCATGTTTAGGCACGGGAATGTTCCCGTTTGTAGCTGTCGCCATGCTACGGCGTCTTCTCTACTTAGTGGTGTTCACGAACCAACCACAGAGGGCGCACCTTAAATGTTGTTTCACGACCGGAGAATCCGAGTGGCAGGCGAAATAATGCATGTCTCAGGGTGCCGGCTAATTAATACAATCGAGAGTCGGTAAAACCCGGCGAAGTTCAATGTCGAAGTGTAATCAAGTAACGCGTGCAAGCAAGTAACTTTGCCGCGATGCGTCGGTTCTCGTCGACAAGGGTTATATATCGACACGCGCTGATCTTGCTGGTGGGTCTCCATTCAACTATAGTGTGGGGAAATGATATATATATATATATATATATATATATATATATATATATATATATATATATATATATATATATATATATATAGATACCGGCTGCCTCGCTAGCGTGCAGCGCGAACGGAGAAACACGCCGCAGCAGGCCTGACTGTACATACTACTGGAGGCGAGTTGGAAGCGCTCGCAGCCCGTGTGCCACATGCGCGCAGAACCGCCGGCATTTTACGCTCAGGGCCGCACGCTCACTACTCCCCCCACTCCCACCATTTTCAGTAGTGCAACGAGGGGTTCAAGGGCGGCCGTGTTTAGGCGCGCAATATACGGCGCAGCAGACGACACAGCCGGCCGTCGTGAGCTGCAGTCGTCGCAGACGACCTTCGCGCCGCTGCTGCTTCACCGCGGCTGCATTCGACCATGAATTGTGCCGCCGGTGCATTGTGGGGTACTGGTGGCCAAACGCTAATGCGTTACAAGCTGGAACGCAATGCGAGACCGTGTTGCACGCTTTGTCGGTAGTAATTATAACCTTGAAATCTGGTATAACCAACGTTAAGAGTGAACTGGGTTGGAAAGCACTTCGGAGGCGAACAAAAAAATTTTTTTTTGTGTGAATGAAACATTTTCTGTAACATTTTTTAATGACGAAAATGGTGTTATAGAAGTCTCTACATGATGAGCCCAAACCATACAGGGTGTTCTGGCTAACTTTAGCCAGGGTTTAAAGATATGCGAATACCGCGTAGCTGGACAGAACCAAGGTAATGCTGTTTGCCGTCGCTTGGAGATACTCAAACTATCTTTTTCTTTTCATTCTGCCTAATTAGACAACTAGTTTTAATTAAGTAATCAACTTCTCAGATATTATAGTTAGATGAAAAGTGTCAATCAGAAAATTGTAGACCGACATGAAAAATTCCCGATACAGCTTTCTGTTGGTCAATACGTGCTACATAAAAGTGTCTTTTCCGAGCGTGAAAGAAGCCCGCGAATACACGCAAAGTTCCCCGAGCGGCCAGGTGCTTGTAGCAGGAAACGAAGTAGCAGGAAACGCATGCTTCCATCACCTCCACCTGATCCCCTAGCTAAGTCCGTCCGTCCGTCCGTCAGTTCACTGGCTCTGTGTAGCGTAAATAGCGAAGGCAAGAGCGAACGAGAGGAGGAGGGATAGGACAGGCCCGAATAAGCCCCCGTCTGGAACCGGCAAGAGACGCGAGGCGGCATTTCGTTCCACGTGTAAGGCCTGATTGACGTAAACAAAGTAAGCTGGCTACTTACTTTCTTCTTCAGAAGACAGTACAGCACGGAGATGAACGGCAGGGTGAGGTGACCGAGAGAGCTGCTTTCGAATTAATCCTGAGCTGCGACAACCATACATTCGCGAGAGAAGCCGGGTATCCCAATTCGCTCGTACGTTTTCCTTGCAGCCAAATATAAGCTAGAGCGACTAAGCTTGCGTTCACGATCGAGCGACGTTAGCCAGGGGAACGAAAGGGCTAAATTTTTAGCGACGATCTCATGAGGCCAACAGGAAGAATACGATAAGCGCCCCTTCCTTGGCTTCATTAATGCCTGTCGGCTTCACAAGCTTGAGGGTCAACTACAAGTCCACAACGAAACTTTGCTTTGACTAAACTGGTTACAAATGACTAATATATCCTCTACAGACACTCCTCCACCCTCTCCCGAAGAGAGAGAGAGAAGCGGCATTGTAACACGGTAGCTAGCTGGGTGAATCGCTACATCTGCATTATTGCAGTGTGTCGTCTCTCTTCTTTGTCCATATTTTTAGTACGAGCTGTAAGTAATAATAATGTAGAATTGCTATTGAAAGAATGTCGCTTTAGAGTCTGTTTCTGCTGTTAACTGGTGTCTTACAAATCTGAAACATTGCTTTGTTGATCAGATGGAGTAGGCATATGCTGACATCAGCACCTCTGTGTATATGGGCAAATAATGAGTTTCTCCAGTTGATTCATATGCCGGGTGTTTCAACGAACATTTTCAAAAATTCTTAAAGGCTGCCTGTGGCAGATGTCACAATTCTAGTTCACGAGCTGATCTACTCGAAGAGGCGGACATTACTCCATAAACATTGAAATGCGTAATCGAATCATTAATAAAAATCACTAATTAAGTTATAGCTAATTACGTTATGGCTTCTATTCCAATTTACAAATTCTGGCCGTTGTGTTCGCAAGGCGGATCCACTTGGAACGAATTCTCAGGATGACTATAGTTCGAGATATATTCATTCCCGAACTTTGCGGAGAAATCCATTGGCGTTCCATTTACTTTCTTAACAAAATGCCGTTTTATGCATTTAAAAAGCAACTGGAACGCCAATTCATTTCTCCGCAAAGTTCGGGAATTATAAATTGTCTCGAAACTATAGCGTAATCCTGAGAATTCGTTCCAAGTGGATACAATACTCTTATCTACAAAGTGGCAAAGCACAACTGCGTAAAAATAATTGCTTATGTCCAACGACTGTTCGAACGTCAACCACCTCATTGTACAACTTTCCAACAGTTCGGAACAGCCGTGCGTCCCACCGGAAGAAACTGTCTTGACGCGCATCGCATCTGTTTCCCGCTTTGCATGCACTTCGGCGGAATTCTTTATGTTGTTTTTTCCTGCTGATATTCAACTTAGGGGTGCTCCTATAGTTCTATATCGCGTATAAGTAGCGAGAGCGACAATCATGCCTTTCACATTGCTTCGTACATAACTTGGCATTATAGGTTGTCGTCGAAACCGAATTAACTATACGCAGTTCGTCCGTCTGCCGTACCGGCTAACGTTCGCAACTGGCTGGAGGAAGGAGAAGCAATGGGGCCACTTTACACATCAACACCGCATGGAGAGTTCAACGATTACTCTCTACGCTATTCCGCGCCAAGAAGTCGATATAGACCGACAGATCGCTCGTCTTCTTGTTTGGCGTATACTTGCAAGTAACTGCATGTAGGCGTAAATTCGTAGGCAGGTTCTTCCGCGCGTCCGAGCTGCAATAACCAACATAGCCGATGTCCCGGGCTACAGTATATGGGCAGAGTCCACCTGCAGGCAACCGGCGCTGCATCTTCGCGTGCCAGCAGCAGAGCGGTAACACGCGGCCTATAGCCGAGCGGAGGACACAATTTCCAGTTGCACCTGTTGGGACCGGCAAATCCGTTCTGCAGAATCCCGCAAGGCGGAGGAAGCTAGTATCATGAAAGGTAAAAATTGTCATCCACCCGAATTTAGCACGAAGCTACAAAGGGTTTCTCAGAAAGAATAAGGCTTCGCAGTTGAGAAAAAAAAAATTATTCCTGGTCCGGGATTCGAACCCGGAATGGCGTTGGTCCCGAATCCCGGATCAGGACGAATTTTTTTCTGAACTGCGAAGTACTCTTTCCGAGGAATCTGTATGGGATTCCTTTGTTGCTACATTCGGGTGGAAGACAATTTTCATCCCCTTTCATGCTGGAATTTCGCGTCAGCAAACTCTTCGCTCATGGCTGCGGCGCATGTTTCCAGCACATGGCCCGACTGGGAACAGGCGTGCTTGAACGCAGGAGCGCATGCGCTCCTCGCATCGCGCATGGCCTCAGACGTATCATGGATCGACACATCGGGCTACACGAAGCAAGCGTTGATGAGTCGACGTGCATGCTATCGTGTGGAGCATCGTGCCATTTTCGTTGTCTCCCTATATACTGGATGGCACCGACATTTTTCAGATGCCCATGAAGATGATGATGAGGATTATTATTATTATTATTATTATTACTACTACTACTACTACTACTACTACTACTACTACTACTACTACTACTACTACTACTACTACTACTGCTACTACTGGCATCCTCGCTTGAAATGGGGCGGGGACAAATAGTAGCCTAGCCTGCTTCATTTAATCAGGTTTTCAACATAAATCGCTATCGGCTTTTGCCTATCTGATCTCGATCTTAACTTTCGTATTGAAAATCTCCATCACCATAATGTCCTATTACCTTCACTTGCAATGACTCCGGTCCTATCATTCTCATCCCTCCATTTTTTTTTCGATACTCCAATCGTATCTTACTTACATAGACTGCTGACCAGCTCGGTCCTTCCACCTTCTTTGAATACCAACGCTTCTGGAAGGTGGACGCTCCCTATACAGGGATCTCGCTGGGTAAATATCTTGACATCCAGACAGCTGTGTAGCGCCTCCTAGACAGCGCTGTCTTCTCGGCAGCGCATGCTGAAGCTGCGAGACGTGTCTCGAAAGCTTGAATGGTGCGAGGCATGTAGAGATTTCTACAAAGGTAATTAGAGGGCATTCTGGTGCTACATGACGCTTACGGGTGCTGCAAGTGCAGCAGTTCAGCGAGTGTGGTAATTACGGGCATAGCGCGTGGTATCGTCCTTCTGGCCTCAAACAGCTTTGCGACTTTGCAAATTCGTAATTTTCAACGAAAAGTATTGCGTTGTAAATGCTACAACTTCGTCCCGATTATGCATGCGTGATGAAGCTTCCCTTCACGCGTTCAGAAAAAAATGTGATAGCTCGGAATTCGAGAAAGATCAAGCGTATTAAATAACGCGACACAAACGTCTGGAGCCACGAGCGCCGATATTAGAGCCACGTGGTGCTCATCATTCCCACCGCAGCTGAACGATCGCAGCGCCATAGTACCCTCTAGTAATATTTGCAGAAAGCTATGAGGTACGAGCATGGCTTCCGAGATTTGACGGTGCACACTCTCCGATTTCGGAGGCCTTGGTGTGAGGAACGTAGCGCGCCACAGGGTCGGTGGCACTGCGGTCCGCGCACTGACGCCTCATTTGCGATTCTAGTTACGAATCCACCGTCGTTGGTTAGGTCAAACGAGCTATTCGGAGAAGGGCACTTGCGAAACTTTATACGCATACATGAGCGCCTATCCTGTCTGTGTCTGTGTTCTTTTCATCGGCAGGTCAGCGCTCTCCTACCTTCGAATTCACATATACTATATATCGTCCGTCACCTACACGCGCCGCTCGCCTCAGCAAGCGCGGACGCCGCGCCTAACCCTTCGCAACAACGCCTTACAAGATAAACCCACGCCCAGCCCGCTGCTATACATCAATCGAAAGAGGAGAGATGGAGTGGGACGCGAACTGTGACATCCTGATCAGCGTACATAAGCGAGCAAACTCGAGGCAGCGTACTAACGTCCTGCCTTCGCCAAGGATCTGATGCGCTCGCGGTTCGCGTGACAGCTAGTGCTCGGAGAGATCGGAGGGCGTGGGGGAGGGATCACCGGGGCGCGGCTTACGAGAGACGTTGCCGCGAGA
Organism: Dermacentor variabilis; assembly: GCF_050947875.1. Classification (NCBI taxonomy): domain Eukaryota; kingdom Metazoa; phylum Arthropoda; class Arachnida; order Ixodida; family Ixodidae; genus Dermacentor; species Dermacentor variabilis. The sequence continues at coordinate 142,683,149 of NC_134573.1, forward strand.
TCTTTTATCTTTACGAGCAGCCCATCGCCGGACCAGCTTCGGCCCCGTCTCTCCTTATAGTCGTCACGGGGTTCCAACGTTCGCTCGCTATCAGCAGCAGCTATAAAGAAGAGCCCGTCGCAGTAGTTGAGCGGCAGCGGATGGAGATGTATATACAACCTCGCCTCACGGTGTAATCGGGGGCTCAACAAGCCCTGACCCTCACACCGAAGTGCTTGCTGCTGCTGACGATCCTGGCCTCGGAGCAGGCTGCGCAAATAGCGCTAGCTCTGGGCAGAGCGAGAGACGCTGCGCCGTGTTTCACCAATTCCGTGCAATGCGGCTAGGCCTAACCGATCCCGTCAGCCAACGCTACGATGGGGTTGCTACGGATCCGTTGCTGTAAGCAGCGCAAAGCAGACGAGAAGGGACACACAACACTGTAGCCATAGCGCTTGCGTCGTCTGCTTTTGCCTATAGGCTTCGGCCAACTAGGAAAGAGAATCGTCTGCACGTATTAGAATACGGAGAAAGCTCGCCGCCCCTTCTGCGCCGCTAATCCGGCTGTGATTCTTTCACTTATCGGATGTCGCACACACTGGATATTTAGTGGCGCACACAACGTGCGAGGCTTTCTGCCTCGGGTTCATATAGTACCTGGTTGACTCGCGGGACCCGTTTATAGCTTCCGCTGCACTGCACCTAATGGGTGAGGCAGGGCTGAGGGAGAACGGGGCCGTTTAACCGCGCCAACGCCGGTCGTAAAAAGGGGGGAGATGGGCGCTCGCTGAATACGCTCGTGTTCACGCCGTTCTATGCTAATCTCCACCGCGAGGAGGGGCGTCGATCGTTATACGGCTATATACGGCACGTTGTTCTTCACTCCATGCCTTCTCCTAGGCGCGTGTGCGCGGTTTACTCTCCAGCGAGCCTAGAGTATACGTGTACGCAGACTAAAGGCCGTGCCACATTTCTCGTTCACGTATCTCTTTATCGCACACACACCCCGTCGCTCCTCCTTATCGCGGCCGCTGTAATGTAAGCGTCGAGAGGTACGCGGAACGCTCAAGCTGCGGAGTCTTAGACCGCACCGGAACCTTCAGCGACGCAGCCCACCGGCGCCCTTCTAGACTACGCTGTGTACTTCTTCTACCTATGTTTACCGCTGTCTTCTGTTTATGCTTGCACGCTCGTTGGCACTGGCTTTTACAGAGGGTCTCCTTGCTGTTTTGTGATTGACGGTCGTGTAAACGGCGCGAGCGTGCGTTGTAAAACGGCGCCTGCGTTGATGACACTCCGCGCGCCTTGGCTGCCGACGAAAGGTCGTTGGCGAGAACTGCACCGTATTCGCACTGCGCATGCGCTCCTGTCAGAGCGCATAATGTTTCCCACAAAAAAATTGCTCGAGGGACTCTCCGGCGCTACGGTCGCTCGCTACAATGCTCTCATAAAAATCCCGCACGACATCCGATTGAATTGCAACCGAAAGTCAATAGAAACCTAACGAAAGTCAATGGAAACACAACAGAAGGACTTCTGCAAGGTCGTGGGAACGATGAGTTAGCATATATATATATATAAAATCACCGTGCGTGTGGCTTCAGACCTTCTTGTTCCACCACATATAGATTTCACGTTATCAAGCCACTCGAGAAATGCGATAGAGAGATAAACGGCATGGGAAAGGCAGGGAAGTTAACCGGAGAAGATTCCGGTTTACTACCCAGCACCGTGTGAAAAGTATGGGGAAATGAAAGACGCAAAGAACAGCGTAGAAAAAAGCAAACAAACGAAAGAGAAAAAAGATAGGGAAGGTCGTGAACGTACATGACAATTACAGTCTCTCCAATAGGCCACTCGAACGTGAAAATTTCAAGAGTGCCTTGACTGTCTTAAGAAATGCGATAGATTTCTAAAGAAATGAAGGCAACAAGTTCGTGTGCACTTGCGTGATCATAGCGAATAGTTGCATTTATAACGCAATATTTCGTTGAATATACTCACTTTGCAAAGTCTCACCTATTGCATCCCCTTGCCCCTCCCCCAGTACAGCGTAGCCAACCGGAGATAATCTCTGGTTAACCTCCCTGTCTTTTTTCCGTTGCCCCCCCCCCCCCCTATCTCTCTCTCTCTCTCTCTCTCTCTCTCTCTCTCTCTCTCTCTCTCTCTCTCTCTCTCTCTCTCTCTCTCTCAAGAAACTATTTGAAGCCCGAAGGTCGATGTTTAGGCAAATCCATCCACAGCACATCATTCCCGTGATGGCTGGACCGCCATATGTAAGGTGCTTTCTGAGTACGCCCACATTCGGAGGCTGGCACCGGTTTCGGGAGATATGCGCCGTCAAAGCCGCGGAAAGGATGCACTGATATTCCACTTACATTCTTATTTTTTTTTTTTTTAGGAAAGCGCTGTTTTATGCATCGAAGCATAAAAGTAATTGGAACGCCAATGCATTTCTTCGGACACTTCGAAAATTTATGTAAACTGTTGTCGTCCCGAGAATTCGTTCCAATCGTACCTATATTTAAGGCGCCGAAAAAAAACACACAGCACACAAGAAAGGACAACGGGACAGATGCGCCACTCGCTACTACTTTATTTTCGCAGAAGACACGTACATATATGCTTTCAGTCAGCGCATGCGCAACGTACAAGCACACTCAAGCATCAAGTATACGGTAAGATAAGGCTCTTTCAACAAACTTTCTCTCTGACTTATACAATGATAACCACGTTTCACTAACATGCAAGCTACCTTCCTTACTGATATGAAATGCTTCCATTAATTCCCTAGCGCTCGTATTTTTACTTCTGGCCAGAATCCGCGTGTCAGAAAAGTATGCCTCACAAGAAGGGCTGAGGGTATATATATATCTACGAGTCCTCTGAGAAAATAAAGTAGTTGTTAGTGGCGCTCTGTCCTGTTGTCCTCTCTCGTGGGCTGTTTGTTGTTTTTTTGGCCCCTTACATATGGGTATTATGGACTCAATACCAACTTGCCCAGCAAGAAGTTCTCTATACCCATAAATTCGTTCCAAGCGGATATGCCTTGCGAACACACCAGCTACGAATCGTATACTTAAATGCATAAAGTAATTCATTAATATATTAATTGGTATAATTATGTTAAAGGGACACTAAAGCGAAACAATAAATCAGTTTAGACTAATGGAGCATTGTTTGAGAACCCTGCAGGCAGTCATTAAAAAAAAAAAAAAGGTTGATTATTGGATGAGAAAACGAAGGTGCAAATATCGGTATTTGAATTTCGCGCCGAAACCCCAGCGCCGGTACGACAGCGAGACGTCAGGGATTCCAAAGCATGTTTTCGCATTTGGGCTGCGTTGGCTGAACAAAGGTTCCCGAAACTTGCCATGTGTAATATTTGGTTCCTTTAGAACACAATGTAGTCAATCTGTACCGCTATATATAGTTAGTAGGCCCTAGAAGATGCCATCAAAATCCAAGACGTCACAGCCCCCAGGTGCGGGAACTTAAGTAGGCGTCGCCACCCGTATTCCGTTCTTGCGCTTTTTGTGGCTTACCAAACGTCTTATCGTTGTAGGAGTGGTGTTTTTGGTGTTGTGGAACGGTGATTTACTGATGCAGAAAAATCATTTTTCACTTTAGTTTCCCTTTAATTATTCGAACAAGCATTTTGATTTCTCGTAGAAGTAACGGCCACCTCAATGAGGAATTCAGCTCAAGTGTTGAAATTGTGCTGTCCGGCGAAAGCAATCTTAAAAATTTGGTGCAGCTGAAAAAAATGAAAAGAGAAAAGATATTTTTTTACTTGCGGCTTCTATGGAGTCTGGCGCCAGAGTTCGCTGTAGAATATATTAACGCGATAGCATTACCGGCGCCGTGCCGTTAATCCGACGTCAGCGTCATAGCATGAAGAACCACTTAAATATGTCGAATGTCAATAAACAACTTCACTTGGCTAAAAAAATCATCCCGAGCCGCAACCACTCAGACACTTCGCGTGGCGCAGATGCGTTACAGAACTAATTGAATTCCTCAAACTAAAGTACGTAGGAAGAATCATAAAGTATACGACCTAAGCAGAGCCTACAGACACGATAGCGTCGAAGCTTAATTTGAATGTACCAGAAAACACAACTCTGTTACGCAGAAACTCAAACACAAACCCCTTTTCCGATTGGTGCAGCCCGATCGGTTCCTCGCAATTACAACACGATCGCGCTCGGCTCCGCGCCCATCCTCAAGAAAGCTGGGGTTGCCGGGAAGCGCGACAAGCAGTCAGGGATCTTTGAAATCTATCGCATTCCGCTCTTAAAGGCGACGCTTAGTCCTGCAATTTTTTTTTTTCGTAAAGAGAAAAAAGAAGAAGGAGGAAAGCCTTGGTGCCACAGCGCCCTTTCAGCGACGTCGCAGAACCCGCCATGCAGTGGCAAAAAGACAGCGAAGGAGTGCGGCAGTACAACACCATAGGGAACGGAACGATGACGCTTCAGCATACACGACCGCAGTCTTCGGAGGAGAGCGGGTCGCTCATAAATTATCGATAAGCCGCGCTATCCGTGAAGTGTGCGAGCCGCGTTCGCGATAAGGGAGTCGTCCGAACTGTTAATGGTTTTACGCCCTCGGCGTTGTGAAGCTGCCGTGTGGTTCAGTAACCCTTCGCTCCCCGTAAAACTTCCTTTCGAGTGAAAGAAAACATGGCCGGAACGACTTGATCGTAAACGCCTCGCGCTTGCAAAAAAAAAAAAAAAGAGAACCTAGAAATAAATGGGCGGAATAATTTCCAAGACCGCCGTGCTGGGGGGCTAGCGTGTGCCGCGTGAGATTCGGTACGCCTCGGGACAAATTTATTGAACGAAATATAAATAAGCGCGAGAACCACGACCTGATTACGAGGGTGTACACGCCGTAGTGAGAGACTCCGAAATTCATTTTGACCACCTGTAACGTGCACCCAGTGCACGGTATACACGGGATTTTTTTTTTTTTTTTTTTTGCATTCCACATCACCGTTCGGCCGGGATTTGAACCCGCGACGTCGAGCTCAGTAGAGCAACGTCATAGCCGCTATAAGCTACCGTGGCCGTGATCTATTTCAGGACACACAGCTTACTCATCCTCTTCGTTTTCCCGTTCCGGACTGCCGAGTAGTGTTCCATAGGATGCGTACGCCAATAACGTTTATCGGCTGAAAACGGGCAGTCCTGGCCAATCTGGGACGGCAACTGAAGATACCTACTGTGTGCGGCAATGTTAAGCCACTAACCGCAATGACGTTAGGGGTTATAATCAGTGATGGTGATGATGACGATGATGAATGCGAGATAAATTCGAAGATTTTTCATATGCCCTAGCGAATCCAAAAGCACCGAATGCTAAGCTCGTAATAGTTTGGTGTCTGAAGTTACGGGGTGGTGTGAGTGAGCAAATATGCTCGAGAAGGCGATGAGTGAAAAGTGGGTGGCTTGGGGGAGGGAGGGTGAGGGCACTGCCGAAATAGGTAGCATACCCTGATGAGTCATCCCTGTCCGAGGTGTTGCGTTTCGCCTGCGACACGTGGTTTTGCCGGCGCGACTACGGCGGGGCGGCAGACATTTTGGCCCGATCGTCGTCGCCGCAACACTCATCGCCAGGTGTTTCCAGGCGCGTCTGCGGCGATGCGACCGCCTAGGGATCTCGTTCCAGTCATTGTGCCCGAAACAGGCGATGCCAAAGCAGGGATCTCATTCCAGTTATTGGGCCCGAAACAGGCGATGCCAAAGCAGGGATCTCGTTCCAGTCATTGTGCCCGAAACAGGCGATGCCAAAGCAGGGACCATCTTCTCGTTACAGTCATTGTGTCCGACCGGCAGCGCCACGACAGGGTGCTACGAGATCGTGCGCAGCGCCACGACGGGGTGCTACGAGATCGTGCGCAGCGCCACGACAGGGTGCTACGAGATCGTGCGCAGCGCCACGACAGTGTGCGTCACCATTAGCCCATTGTACATTCACGTGCTCGTCTTTTGAGGGGTTCCTTCTTGCCCTCAACTGCGAGAGTATAAAAACAGCTGCCCCCGGACGCCAAAAGGAGGGCTCCGATTTCTTCTGTTGAGTGAAGTGCTCTCCCGTCTCTCTACTACGGTCAATCCTGACCGCCAACTCTTTGCGATGTTAAAATAAACAAGTTGTTTCGTTGTTACCAGTCGACTCATGCTTTGCCGGGACCTTCGGATGCTTCCAGTTGTACCCCAGGCCGCCAGGCCAACGCTACCCTTGGGGCTTGCGACCCAGGTACAACCACGGGCGTCAGCGCCGAGTCCCCAACAGATCGTACCAGCAGTCAGATCCAAACATCTGGTTGGCAGCGGTGAGATCGCCTACGACTTCAAACAACTGTCTGCCAGCGGTGAGATCGCGACAACGGAGGCCAGCAGCGAAGAGATGCAGTTGACTGTATGCTGAGCAGCTCAACGACGATCCGGGAGCAGTGCAACGAGCCCTGTGTGACGACTGGTTGCCTGCAGCGGAACGACTGCGCGGAATTCCTGCCTGCGAGGTTTGGTGAGTGCGGGACTTTCTTCTTCTGAGCTTTGCCAGGCTTTTGTTAGTGTCAAAAACAGAGCTGGTAGTTGTGGTTGTCGTTGCTGCCGGGTTAGTTTGCGGCAAGACAATAATAGGCAGTAGAGAAAGCAGCATTCAGAGCAGCCATGGATTTGAAGTCGTTGCGCAAACCGAAATTGTTGGAGCTTGCAAGAGAGTTGGGTCTGGATGTCTCAGACAAACTCAGAAAACCTGAACTGCTAAAGGCTATTCTTGAGTTAGAGGCTGAGGATGACGAGCTGTCGGAATGCCTTGAGACTATTGAAGAGAGGGAGACTGCAAAAAGACAGGAGCGCGAACTTAAAGAACAAAAAGAGAAAGAAAAAGAAGAGCGTGACCATCAACACGCTTTGGAAATGAAGCGTCTCGAGATAGAGATGGAACGCGCTCGTAATGGAAGTCAGGCACACGGTGCAGGAGAACGCGTATTGTTCAAAATGACTGACCTGATGCGGCCGTTTAAGCTTGGAGAGGACATTGGTTTGTTCCTGGTTAACTTTGAGCGAACGTGCGAGAAGCAGGGGTTCTCTCGGGAAACGTGGCCACAGCGCTTGCTCACTTTGTTACCCGGCGAGGCGGCCGACGTAGTCGCTCGCTTGGATAGAGAGGAAGCAGAGGATTTCGACAAAGTAAAATCGAGTCTGCTAAAAAAGTACCGGCTGTCTGCGGAGGCGTTCCGTCGGAAGTTTCGGGAAAATGAGAAAGGCAGAAGTGAGTCATATACAGAGTTTGCGTATAGGCTTATGTCGAACATGCAGGAGTGGCTCAAAGAAGAGAAAGCGTTTGGTGACCACGATAAAGTTCTGCAGTGTTTCGGGCTAGAACAGTTTTATAGTCGGTTACCGGAGAACGTGCGATACTGGGTCTTGGATAGGCCAGACGTGAGTACGGTGGCTAGAGCCGCTGAGCTAGCCGAGGAGTTTGTGACGCGTCGAGCTCGCGGAGCTAAGGACGGTCAAAAGGGTGAATTTGGCTCGAAGTTTGAGAGGCCGAAGTTCACACCCATGAGAGCAAAGGGGGACACGCGTAGTGCGGATGCGAGCGAAAGCAGTCCGACCAAACGTAAAGAGACGGCGGCAGCCAAACGCAGAAAGCGATTCGAGATGAGGCGAGCGCGCTTGTGTTATACGTGCCAGAAGCCGGGTCACTTTTCGGCGCAGTGTCCGGAAACGACACCAAAAGTTGTGTTTTTTTCAATAGGCAGCACTGACGAGAACATGAAGCTTCTCGAGCCTTACATGCGAGACCTCCTCGTGAACGGGAAAGAGTGCCGAGTGCTTCGCGATTCCGCAGCTACGATGGATGTAGTTCACCCGTCTTATGTAGAACCCCATATGTTCACGGGCGAGTGCGCATGGATCAAGCAAGCCGTGGAAGCTCATAGCGTGTGTCTGCCAGTAGCAAGGGTGCTTATTGAAGGACCTTTCGGAGCGCTTGAGACAGAGGCGGCAGTGTCATCTATGCTGCCACCCCAGTACCCGTACCTATTTTCAAACAGGTCCGATCACCTCCTGCGCGAGAAGGGGCTTTTGTTTGGTGAAGCTAGTGTTCAGGCCTTAACCAGATCGAAGGTTCGGGAGCTCGCTGCAAAGGCGGTAGTTGCGGGGCCGACGTTATCAAACAACGAAAAAGGGTCAGAGGCGCAGCAAGCTGATATTCAGAGCACGCCCGAACTGAATAAACTTGAGTCTGTAACGTTAAAGGCGCCAGATACTGGAGAGGAAACGCCCGACGCGGGAAAGTTAGAAGAGCTATCTACTGATTTGCTCATCGCGCCTACGTCAGACGGACTTGATAGGTTGCTAAAAGTCAGCCGGTCGGCTTTGATAGCCGAGCAAAAAAAGGATGGCAGCCTGGAAAACGTGCGCTGCAATGTCAAAGAAGGTATCGTCAGGAAAACTGCGCGTTTTGTGGAAAGGGGTGGAGTCCTGTACCGGAAGTATCTAGACCGCCGAGGAGTGGAGTTCGATCAGCTGGTCGTGCCTCAATGCTATCGTCAGGATCTGTTGCGCTTGTCACATGGGGGTTCGTGGTCCGGACACCTAGGAGTTAAGAAAACTAAGGACCGTCTCTTGCAAGAGTACTATTGGCCAGGGTGTTTTCGGGACGCAGACCATTTCGTGAGGACATGTGACACTTGTCAGCGGGTGGGCAAACCAGGGGACAAATCGAGGGCGCCGTTGAAATTGGTACCTATCATTACGGAGCCTTTTAGACGGCTCGTTATTGATACTGTGGGACCTCTGCCGGTAACAGCCACGGGGTACAGACACATTTTGACTGTGATCTGCCCAGCGACAAAGTTCCCTGAAGCAGTGCCGCTTAAAGAACTCAGCTCAGTTGAGATAGTTAATGCACTACTGTCCATATTTGCGCGAGTTGGTTTTCCTGCAGAAATTCAATCAGATCAGGGCACAGTGTTTACTAGCGCTTTGACGACAACTTTTCTCGAAAGGTGTGGGGTAAAGCTGTTACACAGCTCAGTGTACCACCCACAGTCGAATTCCGTTGAGAAGCTCCACTCCGTCATGAAGCGTGTGTTGAGAGCGTTGTGTTTTGAACATCGAACTGACTGGGAGCTGTGTCTGCCTGGGGTGATGTTTGCTTTAAGGACCGCGCCGCATGCGGCTACGGGGTTTTCGCCAGCTGAACTGGTGTACGGTCGCTCGCTTCGATCTCCGCTTCGCATGCTTCGAGAATCGTGGGAAGGTAGGGGCGACGACCCAGTCGTGGTGGAGTACGTGCTTAAGCTCGTCGAACGCTTAAGAAGGGCACAGGAGTTGTCAGGTGAAGCAATGGCAAAGGCCCAGCAGAGGGCCAAGGTTTATTATGATCGGACAGCCAGGGCCCGTCGTTTTGAGGTGGGCGATGAGGTCATGATATTGCGCACATCGCTAAACAACAAACTAGACGTGCAGTGGGAGGGCCCAGCACGAATTGTTCAGAAAATGTCGGACGTTAACTACGTGGTAAGTCTGCCAGGAAAGCGGAAAGCACAGCAAGTTTACCACTGTAATCTGCTCAAACCTTATAGACAAAGGGAAGCAGTGGTGTGCATGATGGTAAACGTTCCTGAAGAGCTTCCGGTCGAGCTTCCGGGACTAGGCTCAGTGACGAACAGGGAAGACACCGGTCAAGTCATTAGTGACCTTATCAGTAAAGCACCGCTGTCGCCTGAGCAGAAAACCGAACTACACCAGCTATTACAAGAGTTTCAAGGTCTGTTCTCTGAGAGGCCTGGTAGGACTTCTGTACTTACTCATGATATAGAACTTACCTCCACAGAGCCAGTACGATCCAAGGCGTATCGGGTGTCACCCCGCCAGAGCGATATTATGGAGGCTGAGGTAAAGAAAATGCTACAGCTCGGTGTTATTGAGGCAGGTGAGAGTGACTATACCTCCCCTTTGATTTTAGTTGAGGTACCGGGCAAGGAACCTCGTCCTTGCGTCGACTACCGCAGGCTTAATTCCATCACTAAGGATCAAATTTATCCGATCCCTAACATCGAGGAGCGCCTTGAGAAAGTTAGTAGCGCTCAGTTTATTTCCACCCTAGATCTTGTCAGGGGTTATTGGCAGGTTCCACTTACAGAAGAGGCTAGTAGGTATGCGGCGTTCATTTCACCAATGGGAACATTCCGTCCTACAGTGTTGAGTTTTGGTTTGAAGAACGCGCCATACTGTTTTTCAAGTCTCATGGATAAAGTGTTGCGGGGACAGCAAGAATTCGCTTTACCGTATCTAGACGACGTAGCGATATTCTCCGCATCCTGGTCTGAGCATATGGCACACTTGCGGGCAGTGCTAACCCGCCTGCGCGAAGCGGGCTTGACAGTCAAGGCTCCTAAGTGCCAGATAGCACAGGCCGAGGTTGTCTACCTCGGTCACGTGATTGGTCAGGGTCGTCGCCGCCCCTCTGAAATAAAAGTGGCCGCTGTGCGAGACTTTCCGCAACCGCGCACCAAGACCGATATTCGGTCGTTCTTGGGTGTCGCCGGCTACTATCAGAGGTACATCCCTAGGTACTCTGATATCGCGGCTCCCCTGACGGATGCTCTAAGAAAAACAGAGCCTCAAACAGTCGTCTGGGACGAGACAAAGGAAAGAGCTTTTAGCGCCCTAAAGAGTGCCCTAACAAGCCAGCCTGTGCTACGATCGCCAGACTATACAACAGGGTTCATTGTTCAGTGCGATGCTAGTGAGCGAGGCATGGGCGTTGTACTGTGCCAACGGGAAAATGGAGAAGTAGAACACCCCGTCCTGTATGCTAGTCGTAAGCTGACCAGTCGTGAGCAGGCGTATAGCGCCACCGAGAAAGAGTGTGCATGTCTCGTGTGGGCCGTTCAGAAATTGTCATGCTATCTAGCCGGCTCGAGGTTTATCATTGAGACGGATCACTGCCCTCTCCAATGGCTGCAGACCATCTCTCCCAAAAATGGCCGCCTCCTGCGCTGGAGCCTCGCTTTACAACAATATTCCTTTGAGGTGCGTTACAAAAAGGGGAGTCTCAACGGTAACGCCGATGGCTTAAGTCGAAGCCCCTAACGTAGGAATCAGCCTCAAAATTGTTTGTTACTGATGTTTTTCTTCCTGAGGCAGGATTTTTTTTAACATATTGCTTTTGTTTAGTGTTTCAAAGTGATGCTATGCTTTCTAGTGCAATTTTTCAATTTGTGGACGCGTTCTGAGTGATGCTAGACTACTGTAAGGAACTAGGCAGTGGTATAAAAAGGGGAAAGAGCCTGGCAGGGCTTAGTGAGGGTTGTGCCGTGCTTGCTGACTGAGCGGTTGAGTTTTCAGCGTAGTTCTAACGCTTGCCGGGAACGAGAACAAAAATGTGAACTCTCCCGAAGTCACTTTGCAGTGTCCCGTGCGAACCTGAACAAGAGAACGAGGCCTTCTCTGTGCGCTGCGCTCAAGAAACGTCAAGGGACGCCCGACTTCGGACCTTCGGATGCTTCCAGTTGTACCCCAGGCCGCCAGGCCAACGCTACCCTTGGGGCTTGCGACCCAGGTACAACCACGGGCGTCAGCGCCGAGTCCCCAACAGATCGTACCAGCGGTCCGATCCCAAACAGAGGATACGCCAACATCCCATAAAAAGCACTCTTGATTATTACTAAGGTATCTCCCTCTTCCAGACACTCATCCCTTCTTCCGACACCCTCGTGTGAGCTCGACTGCTTCTTCTCGAGAGTTCAACCCGACACTGCAGTGACAGCGTTTCCTGAATGGTCACGCCATGCACTTTTGATGATCCAGTAAAGTGGATCCAGCACAGTCTCCGGAAAGCCCAACTGGATTCTGTCACTGTCGATATTGACTAATATCCTCGCATTCTAAAAAGTTCCTCCACTCGACAGTATACAGCTATAGACTCAAGAAAGTGGATGACTGTGCTGCTCTTGAAGTCGTCCCTGCTCTGCACTGATACTGCAAGTCAAGTTCTGAGTCAGTGTTGTAAGCGAGCGCTCTCGGTTTCTACTCGAATGCACTGAAGTGGACGCGTGTTACTATATAAGCAACTCCTTCTCGTCGTGTAGGAATCACCGGGGAAGTGTCATAGAAACACCGTGTTTTATTCGGTATGGGGTGCCGGCGCTGCGCTCTATATATTCAGTGGCGTCGTGATAGAGTCTCGAATCGATGTTCGTTCGTGAATACGGCGACAAGATTTATTATTCGCAAACGTAGGTGTAAGAGTCAAGCGCACGGGATGTTTTTGCTCTATCTCTCCCACCGCTACTTCATTCCAATTTCCCTTTCGACTTTAAGGAATGGCGATTACAGGGCACCGACAAGAGTGCGTGGGAAATACGAAAGGATCCGTCCTCAAATCAGTCAAAATTATGCCGCGAATAGAATTCAACGTAGGACATCTGTAACTACAGCGCGCTAAACAATCTCGCTTCTATATGCACTTCGTGTTCTCGCTACGTTCCACCGACACTCCGCCAAACGTTATTTCAACTGCGTGTCCCACGTGGACGAAGAAGCATCGCGGAAAACAGCGCAAAGTCGAAAGGCAAGAAGATTCGAGCAGCGACCCTCCAGCGGAGTTGGACATCCGGGTTTCCTCATGGCAACTGCACGCTACGAGGGCCAACGAACGGCAGCGCGCGACGTCGCTGATGATCGCCATCGCTAAACGGCGGTAAAGAAGGGCCTGATAAAGTGGGTGTAGGGGTGGGAGGGAGCACCGAGCTCAAGAGAAGTCTCGTGCGACATCCTTTTTGGCGCCGCAGCCACCGGAGCCTCGCTGTCTGGCTGTCAATACGACCAGGCAGTCAGCGCGGCGACACAGGGAGTGAGCCGGCTGAGACCGAGGGCCCCCGACGTGTGTGTGTGTGTGTGTGTGTGTGTGTGTAACGCCGAGATTTCCTCATTATGGGCGCGGGTCCTTGGCGCCACCGTTCTCTGCGGAAGGGAAAGGGGAAGATGCGGGATGAGAGGAGGATGGACACTTTGGGTGGGTGCACGCTAGGCTTAGCGTAAGCGGCGCGTCCAATGGAGCCTCGTTGGCGCCAATCAGAGCCAGTTGAGTGCCGCGGAAGGCATCATATAGATGCCCTTATATGCGCCAAGGAGATGGAGAGGGAGGGGGCTGCTGTGTCCGTTTTGTCGCCCGAGCGGGAGGAAAACGGATGCGTCAATCAGCTGCCGTTTGCGGCTCGCTCGGGTGTGTTTGTATATTAGTGCGAGGACCGAGTTGAAAGAGCGCGCGAAGGAATTTCTACGTCGATGTGAGATATACGCGGCCGGCGCTGGTTGTATATATAGAATGCGGCGTTAATTCATTTTAGTCGTGGCCGCCCGCTCGACCAATCGTAGAGAGAGAGACCGACAGTCTAGAACAACGTCCTGTAAGTATAGCCGTGGAGTCTCTCGCTGCTGACGTATAAGCGCAGCGCAGAAAATGGAACAGCCCTTGAGAGATAGCACGATTTCCTTTGTGTCGTCGAGCAAGTCGAGACTGAGATTGTTGGACCATTTCCTTCTTCAGTGCAGTGATGTATAGGAATTCCCTGTTATTTTCATGAAGCCAGTGCGGTATCAGTCCAGTCAAATCGATGGTTCTGTAGCGAAGGGACCGGGGTCAAACCCGGATCCAGACATCTGATTGATTCTTCATCTGGAAGCGATGGAGCGAGGCAGTGCCCGCGATCTCAGTCCGTTCACTACAGGTTGCTCGATGTTATATATTCTCGCCATAGAGTTCTGTACAGTAATTACAAGAGGGAAGTCTCGCGCTGCAATCGTTCAGTCACCATGCATGGAAATGATGTGTTCGAATACTCACCGTAGACGTACGGCAGACAAGACGGGTAAGCGCTCAGTAGCTATCTTAAGTCTCGTTCCAGTTCTCACCAAGACGTCAAAGTAGACAGCTTCGGGAAGGCAGCATCAAAGTCGAAAGCGATACAGGCTGCTTTCCTGTCCAAGCAAGATGGCGGCTGAGTAAGGCGTTTGGAAAGTCGGAAGGAAGGTTGCCTGCGTACGAGAAAACGTATATATCACAATATCATACGCCCTCAATGTAAGCTATCTCGTGTTTTTCATAGGTTCGCAAGCGCAAGGACTTAAAATACCAAAATAATGTGTGCTTTTCTCAACTTCTTTTTGTCACCGCGAGGTGGCGTCACGTCGCAGTTGCGTCTACCAGACGGCTCGAAACGCGTTCCATTACTTGGCCTCGAAGCTGTGTACGCAGACTGTCTCCGATTCTGGCCAGAACTGGCACACGCCCTATGATTCTCGCCAGAAAGTGGTGTACGTTAGCTAGCGTTACTGGTGCTGCGGTTATCGCTGGCGATGCCGTCTGCCACCGACTGCGCGTGCGCAGGGCTCGCAGCGCGCGCGCATGCGGCTGACAGGAAAGCGGCATCTTTAACAGCAGAACGACCTTTTCGAGCGTATCCATCTTTCACTGAAACACATACGTCGTGTATTTTCTATCCTTTGACGTGACTTTGATATCGCCTCACTCTGGAAACTTCAACTTTTCCATTTCGACGTCTATCTATCTATCTATCTATCTATCTATCTATCTATCTATCTATCTATCTATCTATCTATCTATCTATCTATCTATCTATCTATCTATCTATCTATCTATCTATCTATCTATCTATCTATCTATCTATCTATCTATCTATCTATCTATCTATCTATCTATCTATCTATCTATCTATCTATCTATCTATATATGTCTGTGTCTATGTCTTCGGACTGGTGTAGTGCCAGCGCCCTTCAGGTTCCACTCGTATACACCGGACGCATCTGCGTTGCCTTCGCTAAACCCGAACTTCTAGGACTCCGCCATTTTCATACCGCATGCTACAGCATTTTAAAACGAAGCGCTGACTTCAGGCACACGTCTTCGCGAGGCCAATCTGCATATAGGAGAACGAGCCAACGTCTCAACTGCGTCGCATGCACCTACACGGCAGCAGCGCATTCCTACTTCGCCTCGAAAAGCAAGAGCCCTGTCCTGCCACGAACTCCCGAGCAATGCGCTCGCGGCGTCCTATATTTAGGCGCACTCAACATTCACTTCACGCGGTCAGCTTGCCCTTGCGTGCCTTGCCCGCAGTGCATGCCATTTTCGAGAGGCGAAAGTTAGAAGCAACGGTCTTCTTCGGAAGCGCGAAGCAGAAACGCGTGCACATCGTCTTTCGCGCAGTCTCGGCCAGTTGCGTGCAGCGCAGCAACCAAACAAGACTGCAACCGGGTGACGAACGGGGTAACTTTCGCCGCCTGCTCGCGGTATCTACTTTAATTACTCCCCCTCTCCGTTTCATCGGCTTCCTTGTAATCATCATCATCGGTAGCATATTTATGTCCAGCTCCACGACGAAGGCCTCCCACTGCGATATCCAATTTGCCCCTATTTCGTTACAGCTGTCCCCCGCCTCATGCCTGCAAATTTCCTCATTTCATCGCACCACATGGTTTTTTACCGTCTTCAACTATGCTTCTTTTTCCTGACACCTGTTACGTAACTCTAATAGATCACCGGTTATCTGTCCCGCGCAACGCCTAACCTGCTCAACTTCAATTCTTATTAATGTAGCTTGCATGTGACGTCACGGACGCAGCTTCTCACGGTGCTGGTTCACCAACATGGCACCTATTGGATGACGTCAGTGCACCTCATTCACTGCCGCGGGTAACCTGCTTCCATAGAGGAAAGAAAGCTTAGGAGAGGCCCCTGCCCTATCATCAGCTGTGATGGAACCGGTTGGAGCAGCGCGAGACGCCAACGGATGCATCTGCTCACCGTGCTGGTTCACCAACATGGCGCTTAGGATGACGCCAGTGCAAGTCATCTAGGGTACCCCCCCCCCCCCCCCCCCTTTCTCTATGATCTACACTGCTGTTTTTCTGTCTGTAAACGTTACGCATAGCATTTTTCGTTCCATTGTTCGGTGTGCAGTCCTTGACTACGGCTCAGTCTTCTTTGTCACCCTCCAAGTCTCTGCCCCGTATGTTAGTACCGATGGGATTCGATGATTGTAAACTTTTCAAAGACATCGGTGAGCTGTCGGTCGCCCGATTTGAATGCCTGCCGTTCGTGCTTCCGACCCATTTCCACCTCGGAATACTTTGGTGCAATTACACGTGTTCCGGTTGATTGAAGAAACAAATCAACGAGTCAATATACTTAGCGATTTCTTCGGTTCTGCACTCATTCAGTGCGACCGCAGCCAGGCTGTCAAAGCAAAACACACCATCCTGGCAATATCAAGATCGTCTTTGCGATCCGCACAACTTCGTCTCCGTCAGCTGCGATACTGCCCGCGGCGGCCTCAAAAACGCACGCACGGATTGCGCCACTCTCGGAGTCTGCGTGGTGAACAAAACCTCGTCTAAATGGTCAAGAGTCGCAGCTTCGCTTGTGGTTGGCATGCCCGAAGCTTTCAATAGCACGTTGCCGTAGGGTCATGAGCTCTATTCAAGTGGCAGGTCCTTGCTTCCCCCCCCTCCGCCGCGACCCCTCCCATATTTTACCCTGTCGTCCCTGTTATCGTTCCCATATTGTGCTATCCCGCATTTCAGATGTTACTGAACAGTTGCCGATAAGATAGCGATAGGATTCGCATAAGTGGGATAAAATAAGCAGGGACATATGCTTCCAGAAGTACATTATATGATCTCCAAAACGTCTACAAGATGTATACACGACGGCTGTAGGATATTCATAAGTTGTCTCACAGCTACCTCCCGAAATATGGAATGGAAATAATATGAGCGGTACCTACGTCATTCTTTGTTTTAAAGCGATAGCTTTAAGGGCCCCGTGGCGGAGAAAATCCCGCGTCGTCTGTGTTGTTCGTGAGTTGACCGTGAGTTGACCTCGAGCGAAAGTGTTCCACCAATCATGATGCGGCGCGCCGCGTTTCTACCAATCGCAGAGCGGTGCTCGGTTCCTTGCCGCACCACCAGATGGCGCTCGACTTCGCGCATCCGCGGCACCAGCCGTGCGGGGGAACGAAAAATAAGAGAACCAGAAAGCTCGCCTTCGTGCATAGCGATAGCCGCCGAGTTTCCCGGTAAAGGTTACGGTTGCATAAGCTGCAGTTGCCGGGAAGCGTTGCACTCTTAAATGCTATCGCGTTGTACTCCTAAAGGCGAAGCTTAAGCGTCTGCCAAGTTTTAACGCGATAGCGTTAAGGAGCTCGTGTCGCAGAAAAGCCGGTGTCGTCGGCGTCGGTGTCGGCGTCCGCGGCGTTGGCCGTGAGCGATAAATCACGGCAGGCACTTCATAAATAAAAAGCAACTTCCAAGATGGGCTGGGTGGGAATCGAACCAGGGTCTCCGGAGTGTGAGACGGAGACGTTACCACTGAGCCACCAGTTCGATGCTTCAAAGCGGTACAAAAGCGCCTCTAGTGAACGCGGTGTTGCCTTAGAAACGAGCTGTTTCTAACCGCCGTATTCAGAAATGCATCTCGACTTGAAGCCCATGCTTGACTTGATATAAATGACGCCTGTTGCGAACGCGAAACAGATGCTCATTGCGTTTCTTCCGGTGCGTTCGTGACAGGCGTCATTAAAATCAAGTCAAGCATGGGCTTCAAGTTAAGATGCATTTTTGAATACGGGGGTAAGGCTCAGGCGTGCGTCGCTTGCTCAGGCGCACATTTCGTTGTCGCGCCGAACGCTGCGTTGCTCGACGCTCACCGCGTCCGATGCGGGGCGCGTAGTCGCTGCGCCGTAGCCCATTGTCTTACACCCCTTGGCGGGTCGACGGGAACGCTGTCGCGTTCCACTCTTGAAGGCGAAGCTTAAGCGTCCTCCAATTTTTTGTTGTGACGATCGATACCGAAACGCTCTCTACACCAACAAAAGAAACGTTTTCTTCTTTTGGAAATACAGCGATGTGCGTCTTCTTCGTGCTTCGCTTTGTCTTAGTCGTATGTACGCTGTTCTCGCGTAACGAACGCAGCAAGCGCACCCGGCCTCCCAATGCGCCTCATCAGTGACACCGCTGCACAAAACTCGACAGTCGGGGAGCAGCCGCCGACGCTTCGGCGACGAAAAGCGCGCGTCAGCCCGAGGCGCGAATTGTCGCGCGCGCGTGTTTCCCTTGAGCCGCTGCCAGGACCCCGGGGCCTTCTCGGTAGAGGGCGCGCCGGCCATGCGCATTTCCCGCCTGGGGTTACTGCCCCTTTAATTGCGGGCAACACCACTGCATGCGAACTGGAACACACAGGCTAAGAACCCCCGCCCCCTTCCCCTTCTCCCGCTACTTTCCTTCATTCTTTACTGTTATTATTATTATCGTCTTTTTGTTTTTCTTTTAAATTTTATTTTGAAAGTTCCCAGCTCGGAGACACCTTTCGTCGCGGGGTGTCTGAACCGCGCGCGAGCACGGTCTGCTGCGCGAGAAAGTAACGCACGCGTCCTCCATTCGCTTCGCCCGCGAGCCTATGTGCGGGAATTCCCGGAATCTGGCAACGGTTCCCACTTTCTTTCTTTTTTTTTGACGTTTATCCGGTGCGTGCACGCGCTGGTTCTTTTTGGCAGCTCGAATTTCTCATCGGTCGGCAGCGGAATTTGTCAACAACGACGACGACGACAACAACAATGACGACGCAGCAAAGACAAAAGCGAGGAAACCCTTGTACAAAGAACAGAATGAAAAACTAGTATGCCGCGTGTCCCAGCTAACTTTAGCGAAGAACTCTTCAATAAAAAAAAAAACAATTAAAGAACACCGCGCAAGATACGATTGTAAGACACGGTGTTTGGTCGTTGTAGAGGTCTGGCGACCGAACACAGTTTAGTCTTTAAATCGTATCTTGCACCGTGTATTTTTTAAATCTTTTTTTTTCCTTGAACAGCTTGGATAAAGTTAGCTGGTGTTTGGATCGGACTGCTGGTACGATCCGTTGGGAACTCGGCGCTGACGCCCGTGGTTGTACCTGGGTCGCAAGCCCCAAGGGTAGCGTTGGCCTGGCGGCCTGGGGTACAACTGGAAGCATCCGAAGGTCCCGGCAAAGCATGAGTCGACTGGTAACAACGAAACAACTTGTTTATTTTAACATCGCAAAGAGTTGGCGGTCAGGTTTGACCGTAGTAGAGAGACGGGAGAGCACTTCACTCAACAGAAGAAATCGGAGCCCTCCCTTTTGGCGTCCGGGGGCAGCTGTTTTTATACTCTCGCAGTTGAGGGCAAGAAGGAACCCCTCAAAAGACGAGCACGTGAATGTACAATGGGCTAATGGTGACGCACACTGTCGTAGCGATGCCGTAGCACCATGTCGAGCACGATCTCGTAGCACCCTGTCGTGGCGCTGCCGGTCGGACACAATGACTGTAATGAGAGGATGGTCCCTGCTTTGGCATCGCCTGTTTCGGGCATAATGACTGGAACGAGATCCCTGCTTTGGCATCGCCTGTTTCGGGCACAATGACTGGAATGAGATCCCTGCTTTGGCATCGCCTGTTTCGGGCACAATGACTGGAATGCGAGGATGATCCCTAGGCGGTCGCATCGCCGCAGTCGCGCCTGGAAACACCTGGCGATGAGTGTTGTGGCGACGACGATCGGGCCAAAAATGTCTGCCGCCCCGCCGCAGTCGCGCCGGCAAAACCACGTGTCGCAGGCGAATCGCAACAGACCGCCCCGCCGGGGGAAGGAGATCCCGATGGACAGGGGACTGCATCCGCTGTCCGGAGGGATGTCGCTCGATGATGCTCATAACC
Source organism: Dermacentor variabilis (assembly GCF_050947875.1). Lineage (NCBI taxonomy): Eukaryota > Metazoa > Arthropoda > Arachnida > Ixodida > Ixodidae > Dermacentor > Dermacentor variabilis. Next base: position 142,702,908 of record NC_134573.1, read on the forward strand.
GAAGTCGGGCGTCCCTCGACGTTTCTTGAGCGCAGCGCACAGAGAAGGCCTCGTTCTCTCGTTCAGGTTCGCACGGGACACTGCAAAGTGACTTCGGGAGAGTTCACATTTTTGTTCTCGTTCCCGGCAAGCGTTAGAACTACGCTGAAACTCAACCGCTCAGTCAGCAAGCACGGCACAACCCTCACTAAGCCCTGCCAGGCTCTTTCCCCTTTTTATACCACTGCCTAGTTCCTTACAGTAGTCTAGCATCACTCAGAACGCGTCCACAAATTGAAAAATTGCACTAGAAAGCATATCATCACTTTGAAACACTAAACAAAAGCAATATGTTAAAAAAAAAAATCCTGCCTCAGGAAGAAAAACATCAGTAACAAACAATTTTGAGGCTGATTCCTACGTTAGGGGCTTCGACTTAAGCCATCGGCGTTACCGTTGAGACTCCCCTTTTTGTAACGCACCTCAAAGGAATATTGTTGTAAAGCGAGGCTCCAGCGCAGGAGGCGGCCATTTTTGGGAGAGATGGTCTGCAGCCATTGGAGAGGGCAGTGATCCGTCTCAATGATAAACCTCGAGCCGGCTAGATAGCATGACAATTTCTGAACGGCCCACACGAGACACGCACACTCTTTCTCGGTGGCGCTATACGCCTGCTCACGACTGGTCAGCTTACGACTAGCATACAGGACGGGGTGTTCTACTTCTCCATTTTCCCGTTGGCACAGTACAACGCCCATGCCTCGCTCACTAGCATCGCACTGAACAATGAACCCTTTTGTATAGTCTGGCGATCGTAGCACAGGCTGGCTTGTTAGGGCACTCTTTAGGGCGCTAAAAGCTCTTTCCTTTGTCTCGTCCCAGACGACTGTTTGAGGCTCTGTCTTTCTTAGAGCATCCGTCAGGGGAGCCGCGATATCAGAGTACCTAGGGATGTACCTCTGATAGTAGCCGGCGACACCCAAGAACGACCGAATATCGGTCTTTGTGCGCGGTTGCGGAAAGTCTCGCACAGCGGCCACTTTTATTTCAGAGGGGCGGCGACGACCCTGACCAATCACGTGACCGAGGTAGACAACCTCGGCCTGTGCTAACTGGCACTTAGGAGCCTTTACTGTCAAGCCTGCTTCGCGCAGGCGGGTTAGCACTGCCCGCAAGTGTGTCATATGCTCAGACCAGGATGCGGAGAATATCGCTACGTCGTCTAGATACGGTAAAGCGAATTCTTGCTGTCCCCGCAACACTTTATCCATGAGACTTGAAAAACAGTATGGCGCGTTCTTCAAACCAAAACTCAACACTTTAGGACGGAATGTTCCCATTGGTGAAATGAACGCCGCATACCTACTAGCCTCTTCTGTAAGTGGAACCTGCCAATAACCCCTGACAAGATCTAGGGTGGAAATAAACTGAGCGCTACTAACTTTCTCAAGGCGCTCCTCGATGTTAGGGATCGGATAAATTTGATCCTTAGTGATGGAATTAAGCCTGCGGTAGTCGACGCAAGGACGAGGTTCCTTGCCCGGTACCTCAACTAAAATCAAAGGGGAGGTATAATCACTCTCACCTGCCTCAATAACACCGAGCTGTAGCATTTTCTTTACCTCAGCCTCCATAATATCGCTCTGGCGGGGTGACACCCGATACGCCTTGGATCGTACTGGCTCTGTGGAGGTAAGTTCTATATCATGAGTAAGTACAGAAGTCCATACTATCTGCTCGTGCTGGAAATCGTCGAACTTTATCACAGTGCCGAGTTAAGTGGCCACGTGATCACCTTTCAATGGGTGCCTAGCCATTGTGGTGTTTTTGGTAATGAACTCGCTGACAGTGAGGCAAGATCGGCCTCCTCTTCCTCTGATGAAGTACGGATTGCCTACTCGCGACCTGACACCAACTCCATGATCAAGGCACTCATGCAGGACCTTACAAAGGCTTACAGAGCCCACTCTGATAACATTCACAGACGTCTACATATGATTGACCCAGACGGTAAATTCTGTTTGCCCCCGAAGCTTACACGGAGCAAAACATCATTGCTACACAGGATTCGGCTCGGCGTTGCTTTCACCCGTCGCTACGCACACCTCATCGGCCAATCGACCAGCCCTGACTGTGTACACTGCCAGATGCCCGAAACACTGCAACACGTACTGTGCGACTGCCCAGCATACATGCTGGAGCGAAGGACGTTAGACAGTTTCTTAGCCAGTGTTGGCAGGCAACTACTGTCGGAGGAAGCTATCCTCGGCCCATGGCCTGACACTGCAATTTCGATGCGTGCAACAAAAGTATTGTTGGAGTTTCTGCAGGACACAAAGCTCGACGAGCGGCTCTAGCGAGGCAACTGTCTCATGTACATAAGCACTCACCACTTCTCTTATCATCATCATCCATTCCAATACTTTCACTCCCCTTCCCTCTTCCCCAGTGCAGAGTAGCAGACTAGAGCGCACTAGCTCAGGTCGACCTCTCTGTCTTTCCTGTCAATAAATTCTACTCGCTACCAGGCCTCTCAGAGAACAGACCTTGAAACTCTTGTAATAGCTGGTGTAGTTCGGTTTTCTGCTCAGGCGACAGCGGTGCTTTACTGATAAGGTCACTAATGACTTGACCGGTGTCTTCCCTGTTCGTCACTGAGCCTAGTCCCGGAAGCTCGACCGGAAGCTCTTCAGGAACGTTTACCATCATGCACACCACTGCTTCCCTTTGTCTATAAGGTTTGAGCAGATTACAGTGGTAAACTTGCTGTGCTTTCCGCTTTCCTGGCAGACTTACCACGTAGTTAACGTCCGACAGTTTCTGAACAATTCGTGCTGGGCCCTCCCACTGCACGTCTAGTTTGTTGTTTAGCGATGTGCGCAATATCATGACCTCATCGCCAACCTCAAAACGACGGGCCCTGGCTGTCCGATCATAATAAACCTTGGCCCTCTGCTGGGCCTTTGTCATTGCTTCACCTGACAACTCCTGTGCCCTTCTTAAGCGTTCGAGGAGCTTAAGCACGTACTCCACCACGACTGGGTCGTCGCCCCTACCTTCCCATGATTCTCGAAGCATGCGAAGCGGAGATCGAAGCGAGCGACCGTACACCAGTTCAGCTGGCGAAAACCCCGTAGCCGCATGCGGCGCGGTCCTTAAAGCAAACATCACCCCAGGCAGACACAGCTCCCAGTCAGTTCGATGTTCAAAACACAACGCTCTCAACACGCGCTTCATGACGGAGTGGAGCTTCTCAACGGAATTCGACGGTGGGTGGTACACTGAGCTGTGTAACAGCTTTACCCCACACCTTTCGAGAAAAGTTGTCGTCAAAGCGCTAGTAAACACTGTGCCCTGATCTGATTGGATTTCCGCAGGAAAACCAACTCGCGCAAATATGGACAGTAGTGCATTAACTATCTCAACTGAGCTGAGTTCTTTAAGCGGCACTGCTTCAGGGAACTTTGTCGCTGGGCAGATCACAGTCAAAATGTGTCTGTACCCCGTGGCTGTTACCGGCAGAGGTCCCACAGTATCAATAACGAGCCGTCTAAAAGGCTCCGTAATGATAGGTACCAATTTCAACGGCGCCCTCGATTTGTCCCCTGGTTTGCCCACCCGCTGACAAGTGTCACATGTCCTCACGAAATGGTCTGCGTCCCGAAAACACCCTGGCCAATAGTACTCTTGCAAGAGACGGTCCTTAGTTTTCTTAACTCCTAGGTGTCCGGACCACGAACCCCCATGTGACAAGCGCAACAGATCCTGACGATAGCATTGAGGCACGACCAGCTGATCGAACTCCACTCCTCGGCGGTCTAGATACTTCCGGTACAGGACTCCACCCCTTTCCACAAAACGCGCAGTTTTCCTGACGATACCTTCTTTGACATTGCAGCGCACGTTTTCCAGGCTGCCATCCTTTTTTTGCTCGGCTATCAAAGCCGACCGGCTGACTTTTAGCAACCTATCAAGTCCGTCTGACGTAGGCGCGATGAGCAAATCAGTAGATAGCTCTTCTAACTTTCCCGTGTCGGGCATTTCCTCTCCAGTATCTGGCGCCTTTAACGTTACAGACTCAAGTTTATTCAGTTCGGGCGTGCTCGGAATATCAGCTTGCTGCGCCTCTGACCCTTTTTCGTTGTTTGATAACGTCGGCCCCGCAACTACCGCCTTTGCAGCGAGCTCCCGAACCTTCGACCTGGTTAAGGCCTGAACACTAGCTTCACCAAACAAAAGCCCCTTCTCGCGCAGGAGGTGATCGGACCTGTTTGAAAATAGGTACGGGTACTGGGGTGGCAGCATAGATGACACTGCCGCCTCCGTCTCAAGCGCTCCGAAAGGTCCTTCAATAAGCACCTTTGCTACTGGCAGACACACGCTATGAGCTTCCACGGCTTGCTTGATCCATGCGCACTCGCCCGTGAACATATGGGGTTCTACGTAAGACGGGTGAACTACATCCATCGTAGCTGCGGAATCGCGAAGCACTCGGCACTCTTTCCCGTTCACGAGGAGGTCTCGCATGTAAGGCTCGAGAAGCTTCATGTTCTCGTCAGTGCTGCCTATTGAAAAAAACACAACTTTTGGTGTTGTTTCCGGACACTGCGCCGAAAAGTGACCCGGCTTCTGGCACGTATAACAAACGCCCGCTCGCCTCATCTCGAACCGCTTTCTGCGTTCGGCTTCGGCTGCCGTCTCTTTACGTTTGGTCGCACTGCTTCCACTCGCATCCGCACTACGCGTGTTCCCCTTTGCTCTCATGGGTGTGAACTTCGGCCTCTCAAACTTCGAGCCAAATACACCCTTTTGACCGTCCTTAGCTCCGCGAGCCCGACGCGTCACAAACTCCTCGGCTAGCTCAGCGGCTTTAGCCACCGTACAAACGTCTGGCCTATCCAAGACCCAGTATCGCACGTTCTCCGGTAACCGACTATAAAACTGTTCTAGCCCGAAGCACTGCAGAACTTTATCGTGGTCACCAAACGCTTTTTCTTCTTTGAGCCACTCCTGCATGTTTGACATAAGCCTACACTCTAAGAAGTAAAGGAGGAAATGGGGTATTGAGGTTACTCCTTTAGGGGAGCAACTGATCTGCCACAACCATTCCTCCCTTTAGGGGGTAAGTGCGAGGGGATGAACTGTTACTCCCCATGCAGTTACTCCTCCGAGGACTAACAGTTGCTCTTTTCCGATGCTCCTCAAGAGAGTAACGGTCATTATTTCCGATGCTCCGCAAAGGTGGAATTAATAAAATTAGGCATTTATACACTAATAAAAAAGATTACTGAGCGGGAAAAAAAAGAAAAGAAAAAGGTGCTCGAAAGTAGGATTCGAACTCACGTCCTCGCGCCCACAAGTCAGCTACTCTAACCACTGCGCCACGGCAGATTGCTTGACGGTGTAGGAAATTGAGACATGTTAAGCATTGGCATGCAGGTGCGGCAGTGTAAAAGCGACTCGGCATTTTGTGTATGCTGTGCGGGGAGAGTGTAACGTTGAGTGTACCTGCAGCCATAAGCGAGTGCGAAAAGAAATCTGCCCGAGTATTCTTAGGGTGCTTTAAACTTAGGCACTACACGATGTAAACGTGCATATGCGAGCTCAAACGGGGCACCTAAGACGACAGAGACGGACAATTGCTCTGTCGCTTGGTATGTCCCGTTTGAGCTACACACCACTTCAGTTAAGTTCGCAATCTCCTTGGAGCGGAATGAACTTAGGTACTATTGACCAGCACAATCTGGCAGTCTATCAATGACTTGCGCGTTTAATGTGTATCGCTCACTTATGGTGTGCGCACGAAGGGCATGGCTCTTCACATTCCAACTTTAAATTTCACTCAATTTTCTCGCGAAGAGGCAAAGTGCTGCTTTGCATGTAGTTCAATAGACAGCGCACTAACTTCGAACTATTCACGATTTATAGACAATACAGTTTTTGCCGCATCACTCCACGACACGGACGAAAACAGCGGAGTGCATGGGGAGTAACTGTTGCCGTTCGTCCTCCCGTTGCTCTCTTTCCGACCAGGGACTAAACACTTACTCTCCAAAATTTGCACACGACACGCACATCCATGCAGTTACTCCCTTGAGGGACGAAAGCGCCCTTTTTAGGACGAACTGCCCAGTTACTCCCGTTTTCCCCGGAATTCTTCTTAGAGTGTATACGCAAACTCTGTATATGACTCACTTTTGCCTTTCTCATTTTCCCGAAACTTCCGACGGAACGCTTCCGCAGACAGCCGGTACTTTTTTAGCAGACTCGATTTTACTTTGTCGAAATCCTCTGCCTCCTCTCTATCCAAGCGAGCGACTACGTCGGCCGCCTCGCCGGGTAACAAAGTGAGCAAGCGCTGTGGCCACGTTTCCCGAGAGAACCCCTGCTTCTCGCACGTTCGCTCAAAGTTAACCAGGAACAAACCAATGTCCTCTCCAAGCTTAAACGGCCGCATCAGGTCAGTCATTTTGAACAATACTCGTTCTCCTGCACCGTGTGCCTGACTTCCATTACGAGCGCGTTCCATCTCTACCTCGAGACGCTTCATTTCCAAAGCGTGTTCGCGCTCTTCTTTTTTCTCTTGTTGCTCTCGCTCTTTCTGTTCTTTACGTTCACGCTCTTCTTTTTCTTTCTGTTCTTTAAGTTCGCGCTCCTGTTTCTCTTTTTGCTCTTTAAGTTCGCGCTCCTGTCTTTTTGACCTCTCCTCAATAGTCTCAAGGCATTCCGACAGCTCGTCATCCTCAGCCTCTAACTCAAGAATAGCCTTTAGCAGTTCAGGTTTTCTTAGTTTGTCTGAGACATCCAGACCCAACTCTCTTGCAAGCTCCAACAATTTCGGTTTGCGCAACGACTTCAAATCCATGGCTGCTCTGAATGCTGCTTTCTCTACTGCTTATTATTGTCTTGCCGCAAACTAACCCGGCAGCAACGACAACCACAATTACCAGCTCTGTTTCTGACACTAACAAAAGCCTGGCAAAGCTCAGAAGAAGAAAGTCCCGCACTCACCAAACCTCGCAGGCAGGAATTCCGCGCAGTCGTTCCGCTGCAGGCAACCAGTCGTCACACAGGGCTCGTTGCACTGCTCCCGGATCGTCGTTGAGCTGCTCAGCATACCGTCAACTGCATCTCTTCGCTGCTGGCCTCCGTTGTCGCGATCTCACCGCTGGCAGACAGTTGTTTGAAGTCGTAGGCGATCTCACCGCTGCCAACCAGATGTTTGGGATCGCGACACTGGAGCGATCGGTTGGGAACTCGGCGCTGACGCCCGTGGTTGTACCTGGGTCGCAAGCCCCAAGGGTAGCGTTGGCCTGGCGGCCTGGGGTACAACTGGAAGCATCCGAAGGTCCCGGCAAAGCATGAGTCGACTGGTAACAACGAAACAACTTGTTTATTTTAACATCGCAAAGAGTTGGCGGTCAGGTTTGACCGTAGTAGAGAGACGGGAGAGCACTTCACTCAACAGAAGAAATCGGAGCCCTCCCTTTTGGCGTCCGGGGGCAGCTGTTTTTATACTCTCGCAGTTGAGGGCAAGAAGGAACCCCTCAAAAGACGAGCACGTGAATGTACAATGGGCTAATGGTGACGCACACTGTCGTAGCGATGCCGTAGCACCATGTCGAGCACGATCTCGTAGCACCCTGTCGTGGCGCTGCCGGTCGGACACAATGACTGTAATGAGAGGATGGTCCCTGCTTTGGCATCGCCTGTTTCGGGCATAATGACTGGAACGAGATCCCTGCTTTGGCATCGCCTGTTTCGGGCACAATGACTGGAATGCGAGGATGATCCCTAGGCGGTCGCATCGCCGCAGTCGCGCCTGGAAACACCTGGCGATGAGTGTTGTGGCGACGACGATCGGGCCAAAAATGTCTGCCGCCCCGCCGCAGTCGCGCCGGCAAAACCACGTGTCGCAGGCGAATCGCAACACTGGGGCACCCTATGCGTATACCGTAGTAAATGCTGGTTGCGGGTTCACCGTTTTAATGCAGCAATTAAATGCTTAACACAACTCCATGTACTTGGAGAAAGTAACCGTGTCTCCTCGCGTTCCTCGTCGCAAAAGGCCGCTGCTCATCGACCAAGCATAGAGATGGAGGCGTAAGGTCACGTGGCATGTGTTGGTGCGGTTGATGATGCATCTCGGATTTTCGTGTCAGACTAGCGGCAATGGATGCGCCCTCACACGGGTGCTTTTATCGCCTCACGTGGCAGTCGCACGGGTAGAGTAGATTAATTTAGTGTCGATTTTCTGGAAAGCTTATAGTTGGAAAGTTTGGATATTTCCGTGCCCGTTAACGAGGCTTATAGTGGTCCACCTGGACAGTACGCGTTGTCATAACGCGGCATTTTTCACACAAACTGAAGACCTTTGTGCTTTTTTATCTTTATGCACTGCCTTTTTGAAAGCAGGCAATGGACAATAAATATGTACTTGTATAAACTCAAAAGAAGCGCGCATTCTTTAATATGTCGACTAGATATATATACCATCGTCAAAGAACGGTGATATGACAAAGTATGCTAAGTATGGTAAGAATATATATGTGGTATTATATGTCGTGATGTGGCAAGAATATGCTTAAACCGCTTCCACATACAGATATACCGCACGCATCCGACCTTAAATTCTGAGAATAATGCATGGCGCAATCGCTTCCGCGGCTCCATTTCGAAAAGGAACATATATAGGCAATGACGTAGTAGTTCTGCGGAAACCGGCAAGGTGGAGAGAAGTAATGAATAAAGGAAAAATCAGTTCGTAGCAATTGCTACGAACGGGTGGATGTCTGATTTTCCCTTTATTCATATGTATATAGGCAATGTACTATACGTTACGATGCCGAGGAGGTTTCGCTCGGATACAACCACACCGTTGAATTGCACAGCGCGCAAAACGAAACTGATTCGCGCTGCTGCGCCAGCAGCCCCACACACGGGGCTCCGTGGAGGCAGTCGCCGGTTTAACGCGGCCTCGGTGACGTAACCGCGCCGTCCTCGTTTGTCGCAACGCGTCGACTGAGCGCGTCGAATTTCCTGCGCTTCGCGAAAGAGACCCGCGGCGTGGTTGGCGCGGCAGCAGCAGCAGCGCGGCTTTGTTTATCCTCCTGTCGGTCGCGAGTGTAAACAAGGGTTCAAGCCGCGCTGGGTTTCAAGCGGACGCGTTGAGGCGCGCGCTGAGGGCGACTCGTTCGCGCAGGCTCGCCGGTTGCAGAGGAGAGACAGGCCGCCTTAATCGTCTCGCCATTCGGCACGCAATGCGCGACCCTGGTCCGTACGTGTGTGTGGTAGACGTATAAACAGAGACTACGCATTAAGAGAGAAAAAAAAAAACGAAGCGAGTGATGCAATGGACCTCGTCGGCGCCGTTCCCCCCTTTCGCTGTTTCAATTTTTATCTGCCCTGACGTGATGGGTGAAAACGTTAAACCGCTTGCCAAGATGCGGCGGGCAGCAACAGCAGCAACTGTGCCGTATACGATCTAAACGCGGCAACTTTTGCATAGGTGCGCATCTGCATATTTCTTAAAGGTAGCCGAAGATCTTAGGCATAAGTAACGACGATGTCCGCTCGAGTTTAGATGTCTCAGTATGTTTTTGTCGGGCCTATAAAAAAATGACATTAATCGGCATAAAATTAACAGCATGCTGGGTGTCGTGTTACCAGCGTGTATGACACGTGGTGCTCAAGTCTCCTGTGCATGAGCTTCTAATGCAAATTTTGGTAACGTCGAAGCCATCTTTAGACCAAACAAAAAACAACAAAAATATATAGGTCGATGCTGCTGCTATCATTCTTCTAAGGTAAACAACGCAGGCTGTCTTTAGAATGTGAAAATGTGTGCCCCACACTTGATGAGTGAGTGAGTGAGTGAGTGAGTTGAAGACGAGGCGAATCACCAAGAACGTGGGCAACGCTGGAGAATAAGTTCTTACCGTATAAAGTCGACTCCCGCATTGGACCATTGCGGGACCGCGAGATTTGGTCGAATTATCCGAAATGCTGAATTAAAGAACGGTGTAATAATTAACGAATATAATCTTTGTTATTTCTCGAAGCAGTCCGTAAGGTTTATTACTATTATTTTCTTGCTCCTTGCTCTTCAAGCGCCACTTGCAACCAACACGCCGGGAAAAACACCGACATTTTTTTCAACTCAACGTCAGAAATGGACAAAGCTGACTGCTCGATATGTGGTTCACGGGCAGAAAGAGCGCCAGCCATTAAATAGTTAACATAAACCACTTTCCCACTGCGAGCGCAGTAGCGAGCCGGTCTGCCAAATTTCTTGTGTTTTCAAGCTTTTAGTAAAGGCTGCTCAGGCGCTGCTCCGGTGTGAATCGATTTAACCGAATGTCATATGCTTTCGTGTTCAAACAACAAACGAGTTTTTTTCTTCCATTGCAATGCATGGTTTTTTTCGCCGGGGTGTTCCAGTGCGTTACAATTAGGCAAGAAGTCGAATTGAGCATGGTCGAATTTACGGGAAGCCACCGTACACGGAACGATTTAGAAAATTATGTACGCAAGCCGAGGAACATATGCGCCAGCTGTTCGATCAGGCCTCCTCTACGTCCATTGTCCCACAATCAAACGAGTTTGTCTGCAAATGTCATATAGATGCCGTCAGAAGTCGTAGATTCAGCGAGCGCTAGAATTTCCTATCGTATATATATATATATATATATATATATATATACTCTTTGCGCGAACTCGTTCTGCAGCAGATATGTGTCCTACAACTTGACAGCTGGACGCGACAAACAGATGGTGAGCCCCATCTCGACTCTGTGAGGTTCAGCGACTCTGCCTGCACGTTGATAGACGAGCAAGTGCCCAAAACCTCGTGTCTCTCTCTCTCTCTCTCCAGCTATTTTTCGTATTTACGTTCCTTCACACCTGAGTTCTTGCATGGCCAGTGAAACGCCGCGCGACTTTGACAGAGGTGACAAACGGAAACTGCAGTTCGTCCCGCGCACACCTCCATTATAACGACGCATGCGCAGGCGATGTTCCGCGCGAGGAGGGGTCAGGAAGAGGTCATTCTCCATATTTCACTCGGGAGCGACACCTGCGCCTCCCACGGAATCCGTTTAGAGGCGCGCACGGCAGTCCCGGCCGCAGCCTTGGTGGCACCGAAGTCCCGTCACAGCCGCATATATAAACCCTCTGTCTTACCGACTATATACAGTACGTACCATGCGTGGAACAGACGGCTTCGCGGCGCGTCTGGAGCCTCCCACATGCGCAGACGACAGATTGGTCACCAGCGCATGTAGGCGTGACCGCCGCGGCCTGGATGATATATAAATCTGTATACATATGCACATACACACACACACATGCATCTCATCTTGGGGCATGCGGGCTCTCCGAGCGGGGCATCAGGGTGCGGGGAGATATATGAAGCGTGGAAGACGGAACGCCGAGAGCGACGAACATCATCACGTCGCGTCTTCTCGCCTGGCTGTTTTCTTCTCGCTTTTTGCTATTTCTCTCCGAGAGGGATGGGGGGGGGGGCAAGGGGGGGGGGCTTCGCGGCGGGGGATCGCACCTTGTCGAGCGAGTCCCACGCGGCTCGCAGTGCTTCGCCACGCGTCCTCTCTCGCCCAAAGACGTGACCCCACCCTGCGCCCCCCGCCAACCGCAGGCCACCATGTCACGCCGCCCCTCTCAGCGAGCGCCAGCGGAAAATTAAACCTGCTGCTCCAAATGTTACACCTCGAATGCGTTTTTGCAAGACGCCAATCTTTCCTCCTCGCTTCCATCTTCCTCCCGTAGCTGTTCTTCTCGTCCTCTTCTTCATTTTTCTTTCTTTACCCCATCGACCTTGGCAAGTGCGAAGACCACATGCGAATACAGTTGTTTGTTGCTCTTTCGCGACGCTCGTTCGGCCCCAGAAGAAAATGGCGGCGGCGTGCCCATCTCCTGGAATTGCCTATATTTGTTTGTTTCGTTTTATCTTGACACATTAACAGCACCGCCAAGTGTTTTGCTCAGCGTGCACTCTTGGCGTCATCCTGTACCGTGCAGCATTTCCTATGGGATTGCATTGGCCTGCAAGACGAAAAGACCCGCAGCTCTTGGACACTCGTGTCACCTCCTTACACGACAGGACCACACCCATAGATGGTGCAAGCGCAGAATTATGGGCGTCTGCGCTTTAGGCTTCCGCGGATTGCCTAATGTGAAGTATTTTAATTTCCCTGGACCCTCTGAAGGCTGCAGTGTCCTTATTTTATTTATTAAAAAGAATCAAATTAAAAAGAAAGATGTCTTGAATAGCTCAAAATTATTTTACTGCACGCAACAGCAGCAAACAGCTCCTAACAGGTTTCGCTTTGTCTGTCCGTTCCGTTACGCTTCGGCGGGTCGCAACAGTGCCTTGATCCACGCGTGGTTTATTTAGGGATGCGGACACCACGTGTATACTTATAACATTTAAATGATATGCAGCACTTTCGTTTTTATGCCGCTGCCATCGTACCGTAAAGCTGTATTCGTCGTCGTCGTCGCCGTGATGTTGCCATCGCCGTTGTGTTGTCGTTGTTGCGTTGCGTAGTTCAGGGAGTTCGCGCGCAGGGTTGCAGCTATAGTCTTACGCAAAAGTGGTGGCGTGAGCTGAGGTGTGAAGGGAAGCGCTGTCGCAGTGGCTTCGGGGCTCTCACTTACAGCAACGTGTATGCACTAGAACTACTCGCGAGAGATCAGGTGCGAGCTAATCGTCATGTTGGACACACATAAGACAGTTGGACATTACTTGCGTAAGAAGTCGCAACGCTCCTTTGACTGTGGCTAACGAAAGTACGGAAGTTTTCCAACTTTTGAAATATATGCATATATAAAAACGAATTCTCCACTGCAGTAGTGAATTCGGGGAATAATGATGCCGCATCAACTCAAGTGGATAATCCTTAGAAGAGCACCAGTTGCGCGCATGTCAACCCCAATGCGCGCTGTTAATGGCTGCAGCATTTCCATGCGGGCGGAATGGAAAAACGCTGGTGTACCACGCTTTGAGTGCATTTTAAAGCGCCCCCGGGTGGTAAAAAAGCAAAATAAAAGGAAAAAAAGAAAGGAAAAGTCAGACCCTTACATGTACGGCACGTTTCACTGCACGGTTGTGGCCGCTGTCTAGCACAAATCCCCGCCACTTTTAAATTTCTGTTAAACAACATACACAGTTACAAGACGGCTTTCCCTCGACGTTTCCTGACTGTGCGAGGAAGCTGAATTCAGCACCGTAAGCCTCGCTTGCGCGTGAACAGGGCTCAAAATTCACGATGCTTCCCGTTCGTAAAGGCTTTTTGCCATCAGTCGACTGCCATCGACAATAACACGTCCCGCATTGCATTTGGCTGGGATTTGCCTGTCTTGCGGACAGTTCTAACGTAAAAGCATTTTTGTGGACACGGGCCCGCATGCTCTCTCCCTCTGTATCTTATATTTAAAGTGCGCTTCTCCTAAGAGCGAACAGGACGTTCCCTGCCTTGCCGCGGATGCTGTGTAGCGACGACGAACACTTGTTATTTCAGGCTTGCGCATCTCCTGACAGGGTCTCTCGGCGGGAGTTCACGGGTCAAGACGCGCTGTGCCCAACGCCGCGCGCGGTTCCACGAACTCCCCCCATCCGTCTAGACACCACCTACGGTGCCCTGACAGGAGTGCAGGCCGCGAACGCCTCGCGGCCCTTCTCCCGAACGCCTGCATACATGCACTCGCTATATACTTGTACACATACTATATTCGTCGGTTGGCCTTCCTTTCTTCGTCGTCTTTTTTCTTTCTTTTTTTTTTCATCGCGCTTGGTTTCATTTTGTCTCGCGCCTGTGTTGGCCCGTTGGCCCAACCCATGTCACCGCTGGGGCCTCTGCAGACGACGCCGGGGTACTGCGAAATATCGTCTGCTCTGACGTCTGCCCTGCAGCGGAAACTCGCGGTGTATGCGATGCGGGAATGGGCCCTGTCAGAAAGGCCTCGTCGGGAAGGACGTTGTTGCAGAAGTCACTCCAGGAGTACACATCCGGAACGCTTGCCGGAGCATGCCGGCGCGGAACAATCAGCGCCCATAGAGCTTCTTACAAGAACTACTAGAAAGAACACCGGCCCTAGTGTCTGCAGGATTCGCCTGAACCTCTTCCTTCTGGCTTCGAACGGCTCTGTGACATTAGCACCTTAATCGTCTTTCAACAAAATAATTTTGCGTTATAAATACAACAGCTTGCCGTGATTATGGGTTTGCGCAGAAACTTCTTGCCTTGCTGTGTTTAGAAAACTGATTACTCGGAAATTTAGAAGCATTAAAGGTAATAAATAATGTCACGAGAAGGTCTTAAGCCACAAGTACGAATATTATTAGACAAATACAAGCAGTATTCCCGTAATTCCCATGGCAGCTGAATGAGCGCAGGACCACAGTCTCCTCTAGAAGTTCTTGTGGTAAACCCTGGGCTCAGAACCATCTGCGTAACGCTTGCTCTGTCTTGTCGTGTTCTTGACGTCTGGACAGCTGTGCCATCTGGACAGCTGTGCCATCTGAACAGTATTAGGTGAAATATCGCGTTGGTGTGGTATAACAGCTTAAATTTAGAATTAAGACGTGCATACGAACCATTTATCATATTAGGCATGCTGCTCGAATGTTCGAATTGAATGCTGAATGAGATTAACCGGAGAGAAGCGTGCGCGAATGTGAAATCGAATGCCGTATATTTCCCTGCGAGTGCAGTCGAAAGATAGAAACTTGATTTGCTGTGTTCCGTCCGTCTGTCCCTTCTGTTATGGCGACGATGACAGCGTCGTACTTGTCGTGTCGGGATCATCGTTACCTTTATCAAGTAACTTGCCCATGTTCATAAGTCATCCTCCCCAAAGAGCGACGACAAAGAAAACTCGGATTCCGCCACTCGGATTCACACTCATGCCACCGCAGCCATTTACAGTGGCTGTACTAATGACGAGGGGCCAAAGTGTAGATTTATTTTCGTCCACAAGTTTCATATCCATTGAAGATCCCCTTCCAATTCCTAATCTTCGCAGAGACACGTATGAGCCGAAGCTGGGGCGGGTCAACAACCCGTAGTTTCGATGTTCCTGTTGTTCTTCGTAAAACCTATTGTTCGCTACGAGCGACCGAAAGCACGACAAATAAGCAATATTGAAGGAAAAAAGAAACTTGACAAAAAAAAAAAAAACTCACGCAATGCTCCTTCCCGCAATACTCCTTCTGGAGCCTGTGAGGTGTATGTATGTATATGTATATATAACTCGGAGCGCGGTGGGGAGAATCCACCCGAAAGTGACGCGCATACAAATTTAGCAGGAAGCCGCAGAAAGTAATGGCCCTTTGCATTTCTATTTGCCCACGAGGACATCCATCTCGTTTCCCCAATTCCAAGAGGAACGTCCGCCGTGCTTCGGAGACATCCAATCCCACAGCTGCGAGCCGCCGCGGGATGCGACGCGCAGTGGCTGGCTTCGAGCGGATTTCCAATTTCGCGCGGCCACCTCGCGCCTCTGCTTCGGTCAGTGCCTCGGCCTGGCTTGCCTCGCGAGTTCGTTTGCGCGAATCTATTTCGCACACAGCCCCGGTCTTCTCTTCTGTTGGCGGAAGGAAACAGAGAGAGAGAGAGAGAGAGAGAGAGAGAGAGAGAGAGAGAGAGAGAGAGTCGTTAGGGGAGGAATCGGTATAGGAGAAGATGCTCGCCTCCTCCAAGAAGCTGCCAAAAAGAATTATGTTCGCGCGTATACGCGCCTCTGCTTATAGAGTGAGGGGGTGCGGGAGGCTCGACGCCTGCGTGCTTTTTATCGTGCGTTCGTATAAGCGCTGGGCGCCAGACGCTCCAATCTGTATAGCCACTTAAGCGGTTACCACGAGGGACGTTCTGCAGCCGTTTTACTGCGACGGCAGCTATGAGTTGGAAAATACATTCGCTGCGTCTGTGTGTCATCCCTGCTATGCAGTCGTCGTCGTTATTCTGTCGCAATGATGAGGCGCCGTTCTCATTGCGAGCTTCATTATCGCCCCATGGTGAAGCAAACCCAAAACGTCGCCGCTCACCCCTGCGACTGAAGATAGAACTCGTATGCCTCTGCGACATTATGCAGGTTGACGGACGCACTATCTATCGAGCTATCGCGCCCCGCTCGATGCGTTGACGAGTAACAGCGCGATAACTGCGCTGCATGTTATATCGTGGTTGTATATGTGCGTCTGGGTGTCTGTGATAATGTGCAGCCCATTTAATCGAGAATTACTCATGACACAAAGTGACCAGCGTCGATTCCTAGCGACAGTGCGC
This sequence comes from Dermacentor variabilis, assembly GCF_050947875.1. Classification (NCBI taxonomy): domain Eukaryota; kingdom Metazoa; phylum Arthropoda; class Arachnida; order Ixodida; family Ixodidae; genus Dermacentor; species Dermacentor variabilis. Next base: position 142,719,191 of record NC_134573.1, read on the forward strand.
CGAAAAGATGTCTCACAGCGGCGGGCTATGTTGTGCAGCACCGACCGTACGAAACGAGGCTGAATGTTGCGTCTCCACAATCTTGTACTGCAGCGTAGAAATCGTGCTTGCGGCTCACCCCTATAGAACACAGTCTTTGCACAATCTCGCACAATCTTGCAATTTAATACAACCCCAATGCGCAACACGTCTAGATGATTTGTGCGATGCTGTTTGTTATATAATCGTCGCAAGTACATGCTCCGCCCCTCTGTCATTCTTTCTCATATTATGATTCTGCGACGTCAGAGCTACGTATAAATTAATTTCATATGTTTAGGTACAACTGCAGGCACTTGCTCGCTCGCTAGCTTCACTCACTCACTCACTCACTCACTCACTCACTCACTCACTCACTCACTCACTCACTCACTCACTCACTCACTCACTCACTCACTCACTCACTCCACTCGAAACGCGTGCAGTCGTTGCAGAAGCGCGCGTTGCCTGAGCTCAACCGTCGTCGTTTGCATTGGTCTTCGTGCTCGCTGTAGTAGATGGAGCAGACGACGCCTTTCTGGAACTTCTCGCGGACGAACGCGTTTGGGAGGTCGTTTGTTTTCGCACATCCCGCTGCGCTGCGTCGCTCGTCTGGAAGAAGCAAAGCATGCACAAAACACAGTGGCGATAAAGAAAGAAAGGGAGAAAGAAAGAAAGAAAGAAACCCGCCCGCAAGTGCGACGCTGAGCCCACGGCACGCAACACGGACGACCGCAGCGACGAGTAGAGAAGAAAGAGGAAGGAAACAAAATTTACAACAGGGGCGCCCCCTGGCGAGTTTTGACCGTAGCGAAGGATGTTCGAGCACAAGGAATATGGTAACATGAAAAAAGAAATAAAGAAGAAGAAGAACACAAGGAGAATTGAAATAGGACTAGCAACAGGGATCTTGACCGCTCACAAATCTCCGGACCGCCACATCAGCTATGCGGTTGCTATCTGTGTCTGTTCTTTGCATCGCGCAAAGGTGTTTTCGTGAGCGATGAATTGGAGGCCAAGGGCAGATCGACTGTCCTCGTTTGAGTTATCGCAACGCAACAGCGTAATATTAATAGTTTTTTTCAGAAACGAAGAAGGCATAGCTATGTGGCATAGTGCTTTGGGCTTTTCTTACTATTCATTTTCTTCGCATGACGGAAAAGTTGTGAGTGTTTAATATGGGTGGCGCCATATGCTTGAAATTAATTGCTTAAGGAAGGTTGAATATGAATTCACGTAGCCGCAGAGGGGTTACCGTGTGCGCCAGATTAGGATGACGAATACACTAACTGCGAAGTCTGTTCTCGCGACTACAATAAAGTTTTTCTGTCTCAATAAAGTTTTTCTGTCTGTCTGTCTGTCTCGCGACTGTTGGCTTTCTCGTCGTATTCGACGCATGCGACTTCCCATAAAACAGGAATGTCCGTTAATCAACCTCTAAATAAATGCCTACGTGCAGTAAATTGTTAGTCAAGGAAGCGCATTCCGACTGCCGCTATCACTTAACGTAAAAGAAAATTTTGAGAAGGAGGAAGGTGGAAGCTACGGGTAGGCAACCTTGCAGAGGCATGCCTACAGTTGCTTCGCCCGAGCGTCTCCTTTTACCGTACGGGGATACACATGCACGGGGATAAACAGTTCATCCCAGCATATTGTTCACTACGAATCCAATGAGTCTATCAACTGCATTACGCGATTGGTAAAGATAATCATTACTTGCTAAACTTAACGACTCGTTGAATAGGGCAGTATCTTAAAAAAAAAAAAAAAAAGGGCTCCAATCCACTCTGTGAACGTGGTTGGCCAGCGAAGCTGTGGTTTCACCCGATGCGATAGACCAATGCGACGTAGCCTTGAACTGGGTCCTGCCTAGCCTGAGCGCGACGCCGTTGTGCATATTGACGTTGCTGTCCCCGTCGCCGCTCATCGTGTTCACGCTGCTCCTCGGGTGTCCTAACTATATGCATGGTCTTTCCATAGCGCTATCAGAACACAAATGAAATCAGGCGGGTTCTTCTTTTACATATGAAAGTGTAGTTACGTCACTCCCTGCCTCGTGCGCCACAGTTGCCACCCCCCGGCAATTGCAGCTTATGCAGCCGTAATCTTTACCGGGAAACGCTTGCGGTGAATGCTTTGAGTGAACGCGGCTTTCTGTGTTTTTTATTATTATTTTTATTTTTTTACAGCGAAGCTGTTAGCCCTAAGTTGCTCGGGATTTTTCGTGGGCTCGCGCTCACCCAAAAACAGCATCGCCACCTAGCGGCCCCGGCCACTCAGGCAGACCTGAAACGGCAGCTGGAAAAGGGCTTTGTCTTTGAATTTCCGCGTAACAGAATTATGTTTTCTCGAGTATTCGAATTACAGTCCGAAGCTATCATGTCTGTATAGCTTGTGTGCAAGTCGTACTTTGCAAATTTTATGACGCAATTTACATTGAAAAAGTTACATTATAGTTCAATAAGGCACTTGCGCTTGGCGAAGGGCCTATGGAAGAATGAGGATGTATGCTGCATTTCCGCACCCGTGCGTCCGCGCGTGAGCTACGTCGCTTGCAGTGGTGATGTTTGTCTAACGTCGTCTAACGTCATTTGGGGCGGTGGCACTTGTCTAACGTTGGCTGTGCTTACCTAACGTTAGCCGCAGCTTCGATGTACATCCAGGGTGGAATCGAAGCTAAGTGACCCAAGTTGGTAGAATGGTTCGTCTCGAACTCTGTTCTCAGCGCAGCAGACTGATGCTCTACCATTCGACCGCGGACTACCCAGTGACCCAGGTAGACAGGAAAACGGTTAGATAGATAGATAGATAGATAGATAGATAGATAGATAGATAGATAGATAGATAGATAGATAGATAGATAGATAGATAGATAGATAGATAGATAGATAGATAGATAGATAGATAGATAGATAGATAGATTAAAAGACAACTATATTATTAGACGTCGATGCAGACATAACATAATAGAAATACTGTGGCCTAGAGAACCACAGATGGTGAATCATCATCACCACCACCACCACCATCATCATCATCATCATCATCGTCGTCATCATCATCATCATCGGCAGCAGCAACAACAACAATAGCAGTAGCAGAAGGAGGAGGACGATTAGGGGGAGGAGGAAGGCCCATCTACCAGTGGTCTCCAAGTATACGTCCCTTGTCGTTGCATCAATTCTTCGCGTCAGTTGGCTCTACTCCTTGCCTCCGAATTTCTTCATCTCATCACACAACCTAGTTCTCTGCCGTCCTTAATAGACCACCGACTACCTGCTTTACGTATTAACCTGCCCTCAACTTCATTTATTCCTCTGAAAAATCAACCGTCTCAAGTTCCTAAGGTCTATGGGACTACAGGACATACCTTAAGCACACTTCCTACTACCGTTATATGGCGTATCCCGGGCTTTACGTGGTTTGCACTTTTCTCTGCTATTTTTATCCACTTCTCCCCGTGGAGTGTAGCCAATCTAAACTATGTGTACCTCTGGTTAACCTCCTTGCCTTTCTATACATCCTTTCTCCCTCTCGACTACAATATCGGCTACCCTATAATCCGCACCGCTGCCTTTCTGACTCTTAATTTTGCCCCTACTATTTTTCGTTGCGTCGCCCTTTGGGTTGTTCACGGCATTCCTAAGCCGATTTTTCATCCTCATAGTTCTTGCGCTCGCCATAGTTTGTTATCCATAGAATGCAATGATCGCATTCTTTTGTTTACTTTGTGAACAGAAACTCAGATCCCGCATTCACAGCTTATCTTACCCAAGTGGCGCACGCGATTGACCACCGCCACAGCGATTCTCTCGTTGTCACAGCGACCGCTACGTTGACTGGCGGGCGCTCAAGCTGCAACCAACAACGAAATGCTCTTACGTTAGGCAAGTGTCGTAAATACGGGGCCCGAAGCGTAAAAATAGAGAGAAAGAGAGAGCAAATGTGTGAAGGAGGCATTGTTGACAGGTCTTAAACTGATAGGCTAACAAAAGCAGAAAAGCGAAGGTGGGGAAAGGAGTGGTGAGATACAATACAATGACCAGTGCCAGAGCAACGAATGATACACGGCCGCGCCGAACTGGACACAAGACCAGCGAACGAGGGAATAGAAGCGGCGGCGGGTGCGACAATTTTCCGATCCGCGAATCACCGACGTATATGGGGAGCGGCGCAGGCGCCAAATTTCCCGGAACCCGAGAAACTGTGGCAAAGAGGGAAGAAAGGGGGCAAGCACCGTCCGTATACTACACTTCACTAATTCCATGCAGTGCAGCGAAAGCCGTGGGTTGGGGCAGTCGACCAGAAAAGAGAACCAGAAGAAGCGGCTCCTCCATTGTCCGCCTCTGACCGCGCTACACCAAGTGCACGGAAGTTTGACGGAATGATTAGTCAATCGGACAATGGACGAGCCCTCAACCTTCTTTCTTTGAAACGCGATGCTGGCTGAACTTTAGCGATCGGCTGAACACGAGCCCTGGCTTTCGCTCCACTGCACGGAGTTGTAGTGAAGGGATACAGCCGACACTGCTCGGCATGGTCAGTGCGACGGCGCGTCGCGCGCGGATCCGTCTGTGAGGGCGAGGTGCACAAAGGCAGCCACGCGGCCTGCCAGGAGGTGTTGGGCTCTGCATAGAGCCCGAACAGCGCGGCTGTGTTGCCGCGGTGCGGCCGATCAGTTGTAGAAAGCGAGTGTCGAGCGGGGCAAACGGAATAAAGCAGAGGCTGCCGAGGAGGTGGGAGGGCTCGACGAGCTCGGAGCGGCCGTATCACGCTTCGCGCGTGAAGTTGCGCGAAGAAAATTCTTGCGCTCGTCGTGGCGCTTCCTTTCTCCTCCTTTCGTAGTTCCCAGCAAGCTGTTATACTTGCTTTGTCGATCTACAATGGCATCACGTGTTTCATTTCGTAGTTTGAAGTTGTGAAATGCAAACCTTTTTCTTCTTCTTTTTTTAATGCGACGATTTCGTTGCCTCTTCCCTCCGTTTTTCGGGTGTTGACGGCTGTCTTGTGCGATGAGTCACCAAGAGTCAGGGTTAGAACAGTCCTCATAGGCAATGTGGTAGCTGACAGGTGGTTGTTGGCTGGTGCGCGCAGTTTGGTTTCTGTCGGGGGTGTGGTGTCCTTCGTCCTGTGCTCTATTTGCATAGTCGCTGAACAAGAACGGCATTCCTCGCAAACCCGAAAGAAATTCGCTTAGACGTCACTAGTGCTTGTGATCCTCATCGTATTTCTCTCTCTCTCTCTCTCTTTCTTTCTTTAGTAACTTGGGGCTGGTGTCAACTACAGTGCAGAAGTTTGCCGACTTCATCGATTTTGCCCAAGCTGAGCTTGGGGCGTCGATTATGTGGTCTTTATCGACGCCACGGCTACCATCCTTCGTTTCATCAGAAGACAAACGAGGTGCAAATTCACAGCGCGGAAACTAGACACGGACAGTGGAGAACGCAAGCGAAGACAAGCGCCGACTTCTGCCCGGTCGTATATATCTTACCGAACAAGGCTCCAGCCGCGGGCAGAACACCCGAACGAAGTACTTCCGTCCCTGGAGGCCTGCAATATCCCTTTCCCGCGTCCACTCATCTGCGGTTCCCCAAATCTTCGACGTCGCGAGTGCGACCCCTTTCAAACCATGTCCCCCGCCCCCTAGCTATGCGACATCCAGCGAGATCGGGACCACAGTGTGGGGGGACAAAGAGAATAAAAGGGGCGCGGATTTTATGTCGTGCGCGAGCGCGAATTCTCGGCTCTGTCTCCGCCCACTGTGCGCACAATGGTCTCCTGCCTCGCCATCCGCGACACTGCGCACAGCCCTCCGCCGTCGCCCCGCAATCCACGTGGGGGAGAGGAGGCTGAGGGATAGGTTATCCCGAGCAAGCGAACGGGATGCCATGCCGTGTTATCCTTCAAAGGAGGGAGGCGATAAAGAGGAAAGAAAGGTGTGCATTGTGTCCCGGCGACGTTTGTGACATGTTTTGTTCCCGTTCCCCAGACCAAGTAAAGACGCCCGGGCGCCTCTTTGTAACCGTGCGAAGGCGCGTAGACTTGAAAGAGGGCAGTGGGATCGTCGAAGCGTCCCGATTCAACGGGGGTGAGGAATAACAACGACACTGCGCGGTTTCCCAGCGTCCGCTGATCGGCGCCGACCCGGCCGTATAAACCTGTTTAACGCGGCACCTTTTCGTTCTTTCGACCCTTTCATGTCAGCCGCTGCCACGTTTCGATAGGTCGCCGACATTGTCGAGGCCTTCCTTGCGCTTAGCTTGCCTATTAGTTCATCGCTGACGAATATAAAATTGGTTCAGCGCATAGAGGGAGGGGGGGGGGGCGTCTGGTGTAGGGATGACTCAGTCTAGATGGCGCTGCTGATGTCCACATATTTTCCCCTTGCTGTATAGTGATCCTGGACCCTATAGAGTTTACAGGTAAAGGAAGATATACACAGGTGGGACAACGGATCCGACGGGCTGCGTTATCGATGATGTGTGCGTCACGAGAGAGAGAAAAAAAAGATCTTTCTCTCGCCAATTTTCGTGAAACCATGAGTCGTCAAGTCTTTCGTTGACGTGAAGGAATGCCTTGCCCAAACAATCGTGAATTCTTGTCTCGAAGCGACACACGAATGTCGGATTCTTTGTCGAAACTGTCGGCCATTGTCGACAGGTTAAAATTGTTTGTTTAAAAAATATGCAAAAAAACCCCGAAAAGGACGTTCCACAATAATTGTTATTCACTCTATGGTAAAGAACGATGGTTAAGGTCAATAGCGATTAACCAGTTTCTGTAACCTTTTAGGGCGCGTTCCTTGTATAACAAAATTTTCTTTTTTTCACTCCTCTTGATGGGAAAAACGATGGTTAAGAAATGCGCACCATCAAGGACAGAGCCGGGCTCTGATTGATACGAGAGTTGCAGTAGGTGCAATCACGGCGCTTTTTCTTTCTTTCTTTCTTTCTTTCTTTCTTTCTTTCTTTCTTTCTTTCTTTCTTTCTTCCTTTCTTTCTTTCTTTCTTTCTTTCTTTCCTTCTTTTTTTCTTTCTTTCCCTCTGATTTTCGAAGTGTTGCAAACAGCGCGGTGCTCTCGTCTACAGTTGACGTCGAAGCCTCATGGCAGCCGAGGAAGACAAAAGCAAAACGCACACAAAACGAAATCAAGTTCTGCTCGCAGACAAATTGCCATCCCGAGCTTTTTCTTTTTTTTTTTTTAAAGAAAAGGAGACGTGAGCGGACCGTTAGCTTCGCGTTTGGCGTCTGCTTGTCGACGGGACTCGGACATAAATGACAACTTGACGGACGCGAATTCTCTGTATTCAAGACTGATGGCTTGCAGGTGGTGATATGGAAGTGACAGCCTCTCGCTCTTTATCCCCCCTCCATCCCAACGCGTAGACGTGACTTGTCCTCGCGTTCTCCAGCGCAGCAAGCGAACCAAAATGCAACAAATGCCAACCAACACATGCTGGCAGGACGGGCAAAATTAGCGGCAAGAAAGCCGGCTCACGCACACGGCCCGTAACGACAACACCTGTTTCTAGTCAGGGCTAAGTAAGCGCCGCCGGCAATCCCAGAAAAATTAAACTCTTAAAATTGAAGTAACGACAAGGTCAGCTTACGAAAAAGGCTTTCTCACGCCATCTGGGGTCACAACCTAAATACGTTCACCCAGCGAAATGCCCGCATTGCATAATGAACAACCAAGTGTCCTTGTGATAGTGGCAGTGTTATCTATAGTACAACCAAGTCTTCAGCCTCTTTTTTACTGGGAGGTGTATGAATGATCTTGTGTAGATGGCCTTGTGCATAAAACTTGAGGATGTAACGGAGTTTTACTTTGTAAAGGAGAAATATTTGGTGACGACATTTGATTCGAACCCGCCTTCCGTGGGCTTAAACGAAGTGTTTCGAAGTTAAGCAAACTAGATCATTTGTGCTACAGTGAACTCTCACTTGAGTGAACTTCAAGGGACCGAAGGAAATAGTTCACTTAACTGAAAGTTCACTAAACTGAATATTCACTAGACCAACATAAGTCATGGCATACAGAGTCAAAAGTTTGAAGTACAATTCATGGAGCAAAAGACATGGCATCCATAGTGTTAGAAACGTGTAAAATGGAATTTGTACATATCAACAAGTACAAGGTTCATAACAGTTATAATGCTGCCTTTCTCACTTAGAAAAAAATCTGTAATCTTCTTCTGCACTTGTAATTTTAAAGCACAGGAAGTAACAAAACTGTCCAAAGAGTCAATGTTTTTGTACACTTCTTCTGGCACAGCTTGCTGTTGAGACACAAAATCTCTCAACTTTCCAATGTACCCTACAACTTCAGCTAGAGTTATAGGGCTTGAAATTGGCTCGGCAGTTGCCTCTTCTTCGTCGCACTCTTCTTCAGGACGAACACTGGAAACAATCTCCAGATCCGTCTGTCCAGCACAGGTAATCAGTGCACTGTCACACTGTGCATAGTCTTCAAACAAAGTATTGCGATCGACCTCCAGCTGATGACAAAAATAAGCCTTGGTCCTCTGAGCAAGTTCGTTCAACCGAAATATTGACTGTTCCGAAATTCGTTTAAGTGAAACATTTTTGCATAGAATCTATAAGAAAACTGCCGGGGATTTTTAAAAAGTTCGTTATTCTGAATTATTCGATAAACCGACGTTCGTACAACTGAGAGTTTACTGTAAATAGTTATAAGGACCTATGAAATGTTTTGCGAAAGTGTGTTGCTACTGTTTGTGTAACCGAGTCTTCAGTCGTTCCTTCACTGGTGTGCAGATGAAAACGAGGGCAGGTAACGGAGCTTCAAATGTTAAATAAGACATTTCTGGTGGCGCTTTTAGTATTCCGACCCGGATCCTCTGCACTTAGACGACAGTATCTTGGAGATCGACAAACTGGATTTTGCGAAAGTACGCGTTTGCCTGCAATTGTCTAAATTTGTTCTTTTCTTTTCTCTTTTACCAGGGAGGTGTGTGGGTGACCTTGTGCGGAAAACGTGGCCACCTAACGCAGTTTCCAAACTCGAAACAAGAGATATCTGGCGACACTCTCGTTATTCGAACCTGGATTCCTTGAGGTTATAAAACGGCGTCTCGCAGTCGAGTCAAGCGTAGCCATATGACTCTTCATGAGTGCTGGACATGCGTACAACGCATCCAATGCGTATTCAATGGTGTATATATATATATATATATATATATATATATATATATATATATATTGTTGCGCGACCTTATAATGCTAGCAGAGGCAGCATCGTCCGACAGCTCTGCGTCCAGTCCGACTATACATACTTCGGCCTGGCCAGTTTTTTGCTACAGACGTTCCTCGCCATGCAATGGCGTTAGCGCTGTAAGTCATCGCGAGACACCGCAGACCGCCGCTGCTTCTTCGGGTCCCTCGCGACGCCATGCTGCAGGTCGGACAAGCAAACGCGCCGCAGAATGGGCCTATAACAGGAAGAAAGACTCCCGCAGCTGCTGTCTCCAGCTGCGCGAAATGAAGCGACGACGTCGCGTGATGGACGTGCGACGTTCGCCGCGTCACTGTACTTTATTTTCCTCACCACTTATGCGCCCACTTTCGTTTTTCCTCCACCACCGCTTCTCCTCTCTCTCCTTTTCTTTCTCCAACTCTACATTTCTCTCGCCATCTCTACTGCCCGTCTTCCATCTCTAGATCTCTCTCCCTCTCTCTTCATATCTCCATTGTCCTTTCTCTCTCCATCTCCACTGTCTCTCTCTCTCTTTTTCTCTCTCCCGATGTTCACCTCCTCAGCTCTTTCTTTCCCTTCTAGACTCGTGGCAGGACACACACCTCGCCCTTCATCTCTCCATCTCTCTCTCTTCATCTCTCCATTGCTCTTTCTCTTTCCCTTCTCTTACCATATCCACGTTCTCTCTCTCTCTCTCTCTCTCTCTCTCTCTCTCTCTGCATGTTTACCTCCACAGCTATTTCCTTCATTCCTAGACTCGCGGCAGGACACACCGGCGAACCATACATCACGCGTAGCTCTCTCCGCCAGGCGTTCCGCGAGGCAGGTGAGGTGACATCGACACTGGGCTGTGATTGTCAATGATGGAAGGCCCCTTCAATTGGTTTCATCCGCGGCTGCCGCACCTTGCGTACGTGCGACGCCGTCCTGCGGGCCTGCATCTTCTCCTTTCGATGTGGCGATCAACGCGTGGCCCTGACGACGTTCCCACGGACCGAGCAACATTTTCGAATCAATGCACGAAAGCATAGCACATCGATCAGTTATACACCCTTGTGCCGAGACGGGGGGAGTAGGCTGGGTAGGGTGGAGTGGGAAACAAGGGTATGTATGTATGTATGTATGTATGTATGTATGTATGTATGTATGTATGTATGTATGTGATTGTGGCTGTGTGCTCAACATACAACGTAAGTCCAATGCGTCGTCTATGGGGTATCACGTGTTTGGATGAGTATACATCCGCGTGTTGCGTTACCGTACTTGAACTTCGAGTTTCCGCGCTCCCTTGATGCCGATCACTAGATAGGTTTAGTTTGGCTATTTGCGAAATACCGCAGACGTGAGCAACGACGCTTGCGGTGCCGTCTTGCGACGTTGGGTCCAAACGGAGCGTACAAAACTATAATATCGCAATGAATAACTATGCGCTACTCAGTCGCTGGTGTAAATGAATCGGTAACTGCATAATCGGCGATGTATAGAAACTTATTTCTTTCGGTATTTAAAAATTTTTCCTTCCGTTTTGCTACGCCGTATGGGGACAAGAGGAAAATGGAAAAAAAGGAAAAAAAAAAAGACGAGAGGGGCGCAGTCAACGCAAAGCGCATACGCAACCAAGCGGTAATACGCAGTGCATACCCGTATAGACTTCTGCAACTTGAGCACATTCTGTTCTGACAGCGACCCATTGTCCAGACTGTCAAGCGCTGCGCAAAAAAACTTGCCTTTAAATTAACCCTGACGGACGGTGGCAGCATAGAGTTTACCTGGCGTCCCACTAGAAGGTAACACCTCACATACACCCCCCCCCCCCCCTTTTCAACCTCCGACCCGCTGGCCTGCGAGAATTGCGTCGTCTGCTCGACATGCAAGCCACGACTGCGACGCAGACGACAAACCGCAAGAAAAAAAAAAAAAGAAATTGGGAAAGTGGAAGTCTTTTGCACAGAGAACGTGGCGCCAGCGTCAACCGCGTTAGGTGCGCTGGCAGCCAGTCATCCATAATCTGGCATATAGCGCACGTCTGAGCCAATCAAGAGAATAGAGTCGCACTTGAGGGAGGGCGACCCAAAGGGCAGCCTTAGCAGAAAGCTTATCCGTCACGCATTATGCAATCTCCACTCCCCTCCGTGCCCAAGATGAATGCAGCGACGTGCAATATCGAGTGAAACAGTGGCCCCCTTCCCTCGCTTTTATCCCTTCCTCTGTCAGTTGGCTGCAACCGGTTTGTCGCCGCTGTCACCCGCATGACGCACCGAGGTTCCTAAACGCTTCGCAACAACGGAGGGAGCAGTGAGGTCCGCGTACGGATCAGCAGCCCCCTCCGTGATGCCTGTCCATGTATGGTTTACCAATTTGTTACTAAGCTAAAGAAAGATAATAAAGGGGGAAGGTTCGGCTGTACCAAGGTCCGATTGTTCTTTAGGACCGCCTGTCCCAAAGTCCCAAACAGTGTTTAAAAAAGTAAGAAACAAGAGAAAGAAATGATGAAGATAATAAGTTATCACAAGTCACAGACATGACAGTCCTCTCGTCACGGGCATCAGCCACGTACCAAAAATTTTCATTAGAGCTGCGGGTTACCGTGCAGTGATCTCGCGAATCATCATCATCTTCATAATCATAATCATCATCACGCAAAAAGCGCTCGCGTTCCAAGCTCTAAAGGGACACCAAAGGAGAATATTAAGTCAAGCTAAAGTGATAGAATAATGCTTAAATACGTTAATATTTATCGTAAATATTTATCGCGAGCAGAGCTTTAGTAATCGAGAAATTGAGGTATACCCTGTGCGCGATTTAATACCTTCCTCCCCCCCCTTACATTAAGGTACCAGCTCGGTGACGTAACACTCATCATGATTCGGTGACTATTACACAGCCACTCGTATATTAAAGAGACCATTGCCTTGTATTACAAGACGGAAAAATGCTGCTTGCCCAGTTATGTTTGAATTTAAGAAAGAAGAGAACTATGTACAGTCGAGCCCCTATACAACGAACGCTTCTACAACGAAATGCCCTGTATAACGAAGGAATCATTCAGTACCGGTTCTATTGTGAGGTGTGAGGTGCGCGGCCGTAGCAGCGAAGTGACCTGTATAACGAATGATTTCGAAAGTCCGAAGCACTTCGTTATAAAGGCGATCGACTGTAATTGACGTTACCCTTGACAACGACGCGGGTGGTCGGAAAGTTTCGTTTTCGCCTCGACTCTGCGCAACCCGAGCGTATCATGTTTCAGTAACGTTTCACGTTCACAAAGAGCAGCTGCAGCGGCTACTGACGCTCTGTCTTGGCTCGGTTTCTCAAAGGCCGCGCGTTTGCGTTTTGCGCAAGAACAACGTGTAGCGCTGTCGGTTTCCCGCACCGGCGGTATAGTAGAACGCGGTGATTTCCTGATAACTTCCCGCTCGGGTGCGGCGATTTGAATTGCGCTAAGTGTATGCAGAAAGAAGCGATTTTCTCTTAAACTCTTTTTCTTGGCATAAAGCAACCAGATGCGAGGTTTCTGGAACGGTATACTTTAACAGTTCACGTCGACTTAATATTTATTTGCCTTTAGTGTCCCTTTAAGCGCTCGTTTTAAAAACCTTAGGTGGTCGAAATTATGTCGGATTCGCTATATACTCGGTCTCCACGAGCCCATATTGTGAATTTGGTAAATAAGACCTCGTAATTTAATTATTTTTTAACAACGTGTATTAGAGAACGAACCCAAGCTGATAATCTGCGATGTTGAAACTTTGAGTATATATAGGCATTAGCCTGCGGCAATTCTTTCAGCGAGAAGCTGGTCTCAGCGAGGAGCTTTGCTTATCGTTTTGCCGACATACACAATACACACATGTGTGTATTGTGTATGTCGTGAATGTGGCAGTGTAGCGTGGTAGCGCAAAATTCACGCTACGGCTACAACTGCCATCTAGCCTTTCCCGCGGTGAAGCAACCTTGCTGTACCACTTGTGGCTGGGAGTAGCGTTCACGAACTCATACTCTTATCGTTTGGGAATGGCCGAGAGCCCGATGTGCGATTCCTGTGGGTGCGAGACCATCGAGCACTTATTGTGTACCTGCCCCCGCTACGATGTACAAAGCCTCTCTCTGCGGGAAACTTTACACCGACTGGACTTACGACCGTTCAGCGAGTCAAAGATACTCGGACCGTGGCCACACCCGTCGCTGGCACGAAAAGCGAATCGTGCATTAGTGCAATACTTGAAGTGCACCGGCTTACGAGACCGTTTATAGTGTCCCTGTGCATAGTGTCCCGCCCACACGCACTCAGTGCTCACTTTCTCCCATTTTCCTCCTTCTATTCCCTTTTCCCCCACTCCCAGTGTAGGGTAGCAAACCGGATACTCTTCTGGTTGACCTCCCTGCCTTTCCTATCCTTGCTTTTCTTCCCTCTCTCTCTCTCTCTCTCTCTCTCTCTCTCTCTCTCTCTCTCTCTCTCTCTCTCTCTCTCTCTCTCTCTCTCTCTCCTGAAGCGGCGTGTTTATAGGCGTACTGACTGGCAATGCTCTCCATTTTTGACTAAATAGCCTTTCGTTCTCTCTCTGAGCTATCACGCTTAACCGATTGCAATATAATTAGTTGTAGTGAAGCCAAAAGAGTCGACTGTCGCCAAGCAGATAATCTTTTTTTCAGGTTCTCATTTCATTTTCTTGCATGAATTGCCGCTAATCGGATAACATCGCTTTAAAACATTGGGATGACTGATTTTGTTGCAAAGTTGTAAACATTATGGCAAATATTTTTTTTTTCTTTCGGCACTTTCTTTTTGCAAATAATCTGGTTTGGTATCGACAAAAATCTCTTACGGTAGAATTGTTCGTAAGAGAAAGTTTCAGCCAATGGTGATGCTGGATATATTAATATTTCTTGAAGGGGGCCGGTGAATGGCAAATAGCACTTACGAACGAAGAGCTTCGCAAAATTGGTGCCCGAAGGCCTAAATCGCTACACGCAGCAGTCGCGGAAATGCAAAATTTCTTAAAGAGATTCAGCGTCCTTTTATTATCCTTTTTTTTAAACTTAAGAATCTTCGTATTGAACCCGCCGACCAGTGAAGCACGTTCGCTCTGATACAGGGCACGTATTTCGTCACAGGGACTACGACAAGTCCGAACTCTCGAAAACGGAGCTAAGTACGCGACAAGTATACATGCTCTCGCACAGCGAGGACGCTCTACAACACCTATGATTGTTTTCAAAGTGAATTTGGATTGTACAGTCTTGTTGCCTTTTCGCTCCCATCGCCGCATTTCACGCCAGCCCAAAATTCTTTCACGCGGAAATACGATGGCGGCGGGCACGTTCTCGTTCCCCCCCGAACGTGTGGACATGTTCGCCGGGGGCAAACCACGTACAAAAAGAGCAGTATGTAGTAGCGCGGACACATGCAGGCGCGCTGCGTACACAGCGCCGCGATAGCTGCGACTATAGCTGCGACTAGAAGTAGCCGCTACTCTCGCTTCGCCGTCGTTCCCGGCTTCGCTGATGGATTGGCTCCCCGCGCCCAGTTGCGCGCTCACGCACTTTCACGCGAGCCTTGGCGAAGTCGGCGGTGGCGGCGCCAACCTCCCCTGCGCCGTCGGTGTTAAATGTAAAAGTCGTTTTCATTTAGAGGGGACGAGATCGCGCGTGGTGGGCGCGGCGCCGACTGCTGTCCGGGATCCGGTCTACGGCGAGGAATGCCCGCCGAAGGAGCTCCCTGGCGCGTTCTCGATCGACGTGGACGGGGACGCAGCGCCACGCCGCGTCGGAGAGGGACGCTGCTGCAACACCCCGTCCATCTCGCTGTTGCACTTGCTAGATTCTGCACCTTCGCACTTCTGCTTCGCCTCTGTTGTCTTCTGCTCGACTGCAGTGACCTCTCCCTGCGTCTGTTACTTCTGCTTGTAGCTGCTGCTCTTCCGCGACTGTACGCACTCTGACATGCACCTGATATGTCTTCTGCTCAGCTGTGATGGGAGACACTCCTTAGCTTTTACTTCTGCTGGCAAATTTTGCCTCTTAGCGACTACTGGGCCCGTGTTCGTGAAAGGTCTTACGCTAGCATTGTTCGTAAGAAAAAAAAAATGTTTCAGCCAACCCTCGTGTTGGACATATAATTAACGAGGGCGACCCGCAACTGGCAAAGAGCACTTACGAACGAAAAGCTTTGTGAATTAGCCCCGTGGTTCGCCGCTCATGTCTTCTGTTTAGCTTCCGGTGGCCTCTCTTTGTTACACAGTTATGATCATATAGTTTCCATTTAAAGGGGATTCAACATTGTTCCATTTATTTAGTGGAACTTCAACGAAACGAGGTTAAGGGCGAAGTTCTGTTTATAACTCCTCTTGCTTCGCGATTGCACTTCTGCTTTGCTTCTGTATGCTGTCTTCTGCTTAGCTGGAGTGGCCCCTCCTTCACTGTTACTTCTGCCATTTTCGACGGCTCCCTCAATTTTTTTTTCCGCAGCCAATTCTGCTAATATTCTGCTTATAGTTCGCTGCGCTTACTCTCATGAAGCCTTGGCTCCGGTCCTTTCGTCTCGCCTCTATTAAGTTAAGCCGGCCGAAGGCCATCGCAACGGCCGAGACAGAAGCGCCCCCAACGAGCGTGGATGCATGCTGTTTCTCCCTCATCTTCATTTATTTTTTTAATTATCGAAGCTGGCCCGTTCGCAACCCGCCCACTTCTCTCCACACGATAGTTCATCCCTCATCCTCCTTCCCCTTTCGCACCACCGCCCATCTGCACCCCACCATATGACTAATCCCTTTCCGGAGCACCCTCCCCGTCCGTAAGGCGAGGCGTTAATGCGGGCCTCCAACTTTCCATCTCAGCACCGTTCATCTTCTTTAGCAGCTCTTTTCCTTTGTTCTTGAACTCTCTGTTCCAATCTCTAAGCCTATTCCGCCGTCTGCAACTCTGCTCATCATCCTCCTCCACTCCCCTTCCCTCCCCTCTTCGCTTTATATTAAACGTTCCACGCGCATGGGTCCCTACCCTGTAGCTATCGCCGTCTCCTCCCATCCTGCGAGACTAGACGAGAAAGTGCGAGGTTATACTTTCTTCTATATACCTGCAGCGGGCAATTTCCGGACTAAATCTCATCTTCTCCCGGCGGCCCCTGTTCAGCCACTCTCTCTCCACTTTATCGCATCTCAGCCAGGCAGGCATGTAAGTTCACGGCGCGGGATACAGCCCCGGCTAATAAGGCGGCGGCGGCGGCGGCGACTGTACTCTTGGGAAGCATAGGGCACCGGACGCTGGATGGATGACGGCCATGCCATCAGTGGCTGCAGCCTTCCCTGCACCGGAGGCTTTTAGCCCCAGCCGCACCCCCTAGCTCCGCGCCAAGGGGCCAACTATGCACGGAGGGCGTGGCATCCGCGGGAACTCGTCGAGATCGGCAGCGCGTCCTTTATGGTATATATGGCTCCCCTGTTCATACGCGGGATGCGCGTCGTCGCAAGCGCGGTGGCGCGCGAAATCGCTTCTTCTCCCATAGCCCGACCAACCGACAGCGGCGAGGGCATAAGGGCGAGGCTGTGAAAAGAGGAATGATGAAAGAATTGGGAGGAGGGCATGCGCAGCATTCTTCCGCGATCATTTGCACCACGGCTTCTGGGCGCGTCGTGAAAGATGCGTTGGCCGTTTGTGGCAGAGAGTCGCTGCCACGAGGCGAGGCTTTACGGCGAGCATCCAAACGAGATCACACTGGCAGTTCTGTGAGCACTGGCGAAGACACCGAGATCTCGAAGCAAGACTTAAAAAGAGAAGCTAAGTAAGTTTACTCTAATAAATTATTATTTGAAAAAACTTGTTTTAGTTAATTTCGTGGTGCTGGGTTGGGTAAATAGAAGTGAAATCAAGATCAAAGTTTTTCTTTTTAATATCTTCCGCAGGAACCTCAGAGATGGTACGTCACCTTACGTCGCAGATTTCGAAGTATATCTTCTCGCATTTTAGCCGTTCCGGCTCAGTAATATTCCTAGAAACTGGATAAGTTCCATCTCTGGCTCTTTTAGAATGCAAATGTAGTCAATAGTTACAGACAAAACAAATTTCTAGGCCCGAACAGAACGCCGTCAAGATTCATGACGTCACAGTGAACTGGTGCGGGTACTTCAAGGCGGCCTCTCTTTTTTAGTCCTTTCTGGCTTAGGGCCGATTTACGCTCGAGCCGCCCATCGCCGCAAGCCGCACCGCACGCGTGCGGTCGCGCGAAAAAATTGCACGTATGCAGCATTTGTGCACAAATTACCATTTACACTGTGTGCACAGTGTATACCTTACACACTGTAAACCGAAATTTGAGCACAAGTGTTTGATACGTGCAATCTTTCGCGCGACCGCACGCGTGCGGTGCGGCTTGCGGCGATGTGCGGCTCGAGCGTAAATCGGCCCTTACCGCTCAGCATTCCTCCCTCGGGTACGCGAGATTAAGCTGCGATCGTCGGTTGACCCTCCAAGCTTTCACTCGAACATACAGCGTCGCGCGGCGACGATGTTATCGTGTTTGGACTTTGTACGGAACATCACGGCGACGGCAGAGATTCACTTGGAGTGTCCATATAGCTTTTATCGCAATAAAAAAAAAACGATGTGAGTTACATTAAGCGCCTAAGAATGTATGTCTACCTTTTCTTCTGCGCAGACGACCTTCCCGTCGAGTTTCCAAGCGTTCTGCTCAGCCGCCACCTTATTTGGACAGGAAAGTTGCCTGCATCGCTTGCGACTTCGATGCCGTCTTCGCGAAGCTGTCTTCTTTGACAAGCTTCGTCAGAATCGGAACGAGACTTAATACTGACCGCTTAGCCGTCTATTTCGCTATAACGGTACATGCTGTGACATTCATGACGTTGCGTTAAAAATGCCACAATTCGCAATGACTACGCATGTGCGCCGAATAATTGCTTAGCTGCGTTTAGAAAACCGTGAGCACTTCGACATTTTGAAAGACAAAGAGTAATAAATATCGATCCAAATGTGTTTGAAGCCACGACCTCAAAGATTAGACAAAAATCTATGTATTAACCCTCATTCCCATGGTTGTTGAACGATGGCAGGACCAAAGATTGCTCCGCTAATTTTTGTACATGTATTACTACAAATGTACTACATGTATGTACCTTACTACATATGTACATGTACATGCCCATATAGCAGTGACCTCCACCAAAGCAGGTCCTTCGGCACCCATTAGAAAGATGACACATTTTTAACGAACCAAATGTCGGACGTGAAAACATTCCTGCAAAATGATACGTCCGTTCAACCGCAAGCTCGTGTCAGGCATTATGTAGTTTGCACAGACTTTCGGGGTCATGAACCTGCTTTCGGTTAAGTGATCGCTGCTGAACGGTGAGCAGTCATTACGAATCCAAATAAAAGAAGAAAGCAGCATGATTCTACTCCGAGTGATCGTCACATGGTGCCAGCTAGTAATCTTGAAGAGAAGGCTGGTTTCGGTGTCCAGCTTTTGCCAGGACACGGAAACGTCATCGGGTCACGCGACCTCGGGACACCGAAAGGTCGCGCTCCATGAACTCAGTTAGCAAGAACACTGACAACAGCTAATAAAAAAATGGATGGGCATGGTGTTCATCAAAGTCCTGCCTTCTGTTCAATGCTAACTGGATGTCAAGGACCCCCAACAAAACAAAGCGAACTGTTGTAGCTTCACCCATAACTCTAACAGGACGCCGAAGGGAAAGAACAAGAAAATGTGCATACGTCGAACAACACTCGTTTTCCTGTTAAGGACGACACTTGTCTCGCCTTTCTCTCCTGTCAATTTTTTTTGGCGCGCAGCTACGCGCGACATTCACCATGAACCCGGCGGTGTACGCATTCTGCAGCCGGCACCACAGCGACCGAGACCGTGAGACGAAGAAGATGACGAAGAGGAAGAATAGGAAGGAAGGACGGGATGACGCTAAAGATGAAAACTAATAAAATGAAAGCATTCAGCGGAAAAGAAAGGTCGAGGTTCGGGGGAGGAGGGCGGTCGTCGCCGCCGACAAACAAGGCCATGAACTGCACAGCCTGAGCGGCACACAAGGACGGGAGCCGCTGTCGCGCTGCAGACGACAAGTTCGCAAGGCGTTGCAGACGGCGCGTCACGTCATCTTCGCGGAGGCGAAAAACGAAAGAAGAATGGGCATGACAACCAAAAGAAGAACAAGTAGAAGAGGAAGAAGAAGAACAAGAAGAGCGGTGGCTTTGAGGGAGTCCGTCACTAGAGACAGAAAAGCACGACACTGGCTGCCGGCGCCGGCGCGATTCGCGGAGCGCGCGCGGCGGCTCGGGCGCACAAGGAGGCGGTCTTGTTTTTGCAGGTGACGCGTCGCACGCACCCCCGTGTCACCCCATATCCCGTCTCCTGCGTCTTCTGCGACGATGGCGGCGGCGGCGGCGGCGGCGGCACTGTGGTGGGCTTTTGTTTGTTTGGAAACTCCTTTCCGCGAAGTCACACCTCCCCGCCGGGTTTGCTTCTCTCGTTCCATCGGAAACGATGCTTATGGAATGAATGCCTCCCAGACGGCACCAGTACGCTGCAGAAGACAGCGCAGCGTCCCGCCTGTGGCGTCGACCTCCGCCAATGCTTCAAGAATAGACATCTATCTATCTATCTATCTATCTATCTATCTATCTATCTATCTATCTATCTATCTATCTATCTATCTATCTATCTATCTATCTATCTATCTATCTATCTATCTATCTATCTATCTATCTATCTATCTATCTATCTATCTATCTATCCCTTACTTTATTCAACTATAGATAACCACACTAAAGTTGGATGAAGTATTGTCGCTGAAAAAGAACGTTAACTAAAAAAATTGTGCCGGAAGAATCGGCGATGATTGTCAATGTAAGCGAATAGCCGAAACGATAGAAAAAAAAACAAAGAATGAACGAGCGAACGTTTTCCTCGGTGTGTCCGACCACCGACCAACCACGAAAACTGGCGAACGAGGCAGAGAAAGCTGTTCGCTTTACATGGAACACGAACCTCGCGTATGACTACACGAGTTTGGCGTGAACATGGAAATCCCTATAAAAGAAATTCACGCAGGAACTATCTAAAACACGCGTAAGCATTTGCTACTAATCGCCTGCTTTTCATCGTCTTACGATGCTGTGCTTGGCATAATGGCGAGAAACACCGCGGAAGCCGTGTACGGAGGCTATGACGTTATTCAGGCCAGCATAAGTCGACGAAGCAGTAATGTTCACACACATTATAGACAGATACGCAAGAGGATTTACGCGTGAGTGTATAACATTTTGTTACTCATTGTCGCTATAGTCTTTCTTTACTTTTAAATATATTTTCATTATTGTCTTATATTTTTAGTATCTTATCTTGTTATGTTTTTTTCATTTCTACTTCATTTTATAATATTAATAAAACATTTTCTTTATGCAGTAAAAGCTACACGCGTCACGCTTCAGTGACAGTTCTACTCCGCGGTGGCGTAGAGGTAGAACACCCGCCTCGCGTGCAAGAGGTCCGTGGTTCGAATCCCGGTGCCGGCAATTTTCCACCGGATAAAAAAACATCCGCGTGTTGATAAAATTGCACAAACAGCCCTGGAGTGTGGCCTGATCCCGGTGACCAGAACCGGTAACGCACTCCCTCACCAGAGCAGGATTGGCCACCCTGGCGCAGTACTTGGCCACAACCTCCTATGAACACAACAATCAAACCCCGGCCCTCAGTCCCCAGCAGCTGCGAAGCAACTGACCACGGCGGCGGTCAGACCTGCGACGCAGCAGAGGGTGCTGAGAATCACTGGCTCCGGACAGGCCGCCATTGGAATATGAACCTGGCAACGTTTAACGCTAGAACGTTATCTAGTGAGGCGAGTCTAGCAGTGCTATTGGAGGAATTAGAGGGCAGTAAATGGGATATAATAGGGCTCAGTGAAGTTATGAGGCCAAAAGAAGCATATACAGTGCTAAATAGCGGGCACTTCCTGTGCTAATAGCGGATCGAAGAGAACTAGGAGTCGGATTCCTGGTTAATAAGAATATAGCTGGTAACATACAGGAATTCTATAGCATTAACGAGAGGGTGGCAGGTCTTGTTGTGAAACTTAATAAGAGGTACAAAATGAAGATTGTACAGGTCTACGCCCCTACATCCAGTCATGATGACCAGGAAGTCGAAAGCTTCTATGAAGACGTGGAATCGGCGGTGGGTAGAGTGAAAACTAAATACACTATACTAATGGGCGATTTTAATGCCAAGGTAGGCAAGAAGCAGGCTGGAGACAAGGCAGTGGGGGAATATGGCATAGGCACTAGGAATAGCAGGGGAGAGTTATTAGTAGAGTATGCGGAACAGAATAATATGAGGATAATGAATACCTTCTTCCGCAAGCGGGATAGCCGAAAGTGGACGTGGAGGAGCCCGAACGGCGAGACTAGAAATGAAATAGACTTCATACTCTGCGCTAACCCTGGCATGACACAAAATGGTTGATGCCACCAGTGAAATTCTGCCGATTCACAAGAAAATAGTACGAAAAAAGCAGACGACATACATGGATTGCTGCGGTGCGCCGAACGAAGTAAACAACTGGTAAACGAAGCGAGATTAGCCTAGACCTGAGGAGGCAACGGAAGAAACTGGTACATAAGAAGCCGATCAATGAGTTAGCGGTAAGAGGGAAAATAGAGGAATTCCAGATCAAGCTACAGAACAGGTATTCAGCTTTAACTCAGGAAGAGGACCTTAGTGTTCAAGCAATAAACGACAATCTTGCGGGCATCATTAAGGAGTGCGCAATGGAAGTCGGTGGTAACTCCGCTAGGCAGGATACCAGCAAACTATCGCAGGAGACGAAAGATCTGATCAAGAAACGCCAATGTAGGAAAGCATCTAACCCTACAGCTAGAATAGAACTGGCAGAACTTTCGAAGTTAATCAACAAGCGTAAGACAGCTGACATAAGGAAGTATAATATGGATAGAATTGAACATGCTCTCAGGAGCGGAGGAAGCCTAAGAACAGTGAAGAAGAAACTAGGAATTGGCAAGAATCAGATGTATGCGTTAAGAGACAAAGCCGGCAATATCATTACTAATATGGATGAGATAGTTCAAGTGGCTGAGGAGTTCTATAGAGATTTATACAGCACCAGTGGCACCCACGACGATAATGGAAGAGAAAATAGTCTAGAGGAATTCGAAATCCCGAAGGTAACGCCGGAAGAAGTAAAGAAAGCCTTAGGAGATATGCAAAGGGGGAAGGCAGCTGGGGAGGATCAGGTAACAGCAGATTTGTTGAAGGATGGTGGACAGATTGTTCTAGAGAAACTGGCCACCCTGTATACGCAATGCCTCATGACCTCGAGCGTACCGGAATCTTGGAAGAACGCTAACATAATCCTAATCCATAAGAAAGGGGACGCCAAAGACTTGAAAAATTATAGACCGATCAGCTTACTGTCCGTTGCCTACAAAGTATTTACTAAGGTAATTGCAAATAGAATCAGGAACACCTTAGACTTCTGTCAACCAAAGGACCAGGCAGGATTCCGTAAAGGCTACTCAACAATAGACCATATTCACACTATCAATCAAGTGATAGAGAAATGTGCAGAATATAACCAACCCTTATATATAGCTTTCATTGATTACGAGAAAGCGTTTGATTCAGTCGAAACTTCAGCAGTCATGGAGGCATTACGGAATCAGGGTGTAGATGAGCCATATGTAAAAATACTGGAAGATATCTATAGCGGCTCCACAGCCACCGTAGTCCTCCATAAAGCAAGCAACAAAATCCCAATAAAGAAATGCGTCAGGCAGGGAGATACGATATCTCCAATGCTATTCACAGCGTGTTTACAGGAGGTATTCAGAGACCTGGATTGGGAAGAATTGGGGATAAAAGTTAATGGAGAATACCTTAGTAACTTGCGATTCGCTGATGATATTGCCTTGCTTAGTAACTCAGGGGACCAATTGCAATGCATGCTCACTGACCTGGAGAGGCAAAGCAGAAGAGTGGGTCTAAAAATTAATATGCAGAAAACTAAAGTAATGCTTAACAGTCTCGGGAGAGAACAGCAATTTACAATAGGCAGCGAGGCACTGGAAGTCGTAAGGGAATACATCTACTTAGGGCAGGTAGTGACGGCGGATCCGGATCATGAGACGGAAATAATCAGAAGAATAAGAATGGGCTGGAGTGCGTTTGGCAGGCAGTCCCAAATCATGAACAGCAGGTTGCCGTTATCCCTCAAGAGAAAAGTATATAATAGCTGTGTCTTACCAGTACTCACCTACGGGGCAGAAACATGGAGGCTTACGAAAAGGGTTCTACTCAAATTGAGGACGACGCAACGAGCTATGGAAAGAAGAATGAGAGGTGTAACGCTAAGGGATAAGAAAAGAGCAGATTGGGTGAGGGAACAAACGCGAGTTAATGACATCTTAGTTGAAATCAAGAAAAAGAAATGGGCATGGGCAGGACATGTAATGAGGAGGGAAGATAACCGATGGTCATTAAGGGTTACGGACTGGATCCCAAGGGAAGGGAAGCGTAGCAGGGGGCGGCAGAAAGTTAGGTGGGCGGATGAGATTAAGAAGTTTGCAGGGACGGCATGGCCACAATTAGTACATGACCGGGGTTGTTGGAGAAGTATGGGAGAGGCCTTTGCCCTGCAGTGGGCGTAACCAGGCTGATGATGATGATGATTTAAAGATTACAAGAGCGAATTCTGGCGCTGCGATCGTTCTTTTTTACCATGGCTGTTGTGGGTATAGTACTTGCTTTTGCGTAACCTTCGTGCTGCCGGCTTCAGAAGTTTTTGTGGCGCTGTATCTACAGTATTACGGTTCGCGGTTTTTCTAAATTTCCAAGCAGTCGTACTTCTCTAAAGACAAGAAGGCAATGTTGTCTCCGCGCGCATGCACAATCATTACGAACTGTTGCACTTCCAACGCGGTACTTCGTTGAAGGTGGTCAATTTGCAAAGTCACGCGGCCGTTCGAAGCCAGAAGGAAAAAAAAGAAGTTTAGGCAAAAATGAATGCACTGCATATGCCCACCGTTAACACGCTGACCAAATCGCCATGCTCCCAGCTCCCGAGGCCACAGCTCCTAGAGGCCACAGTAGCCTCAAGGAGAGAGAGGGAGAAAGAGAGAGAGAGAGAGAGAGAGAGAGAGAGAGAGAGAGACAGAGAGAGAGAGAGAGAGAGAGAGAGAGAGAGAGAGAGAGAGAGAGAGAGAGAGAGAGAGAGAGAGAGAGAGAGAGAGAGAGAGAGAGAGAGAGAGAGAGAGAGAGAGGGGACAGGGAAGGCAGGGAGGTTAACCACAGGCACGTCCAGTTTGCTACCCTGCACTGGGGGAAAGGGGTATGGGGATGAAGAGAGAGAGAGCACAGTTTCGCGCACACTGGAAGGTTCGCACCGAGTCTACACACGGTTCCCAAGACCTGTCGACTTGAGGTATTTCACGATCGCTTTCGTGGCTTTCTGTGCCATCGACGCGTTCGGCCAGGGTCCAAGGATCTTCATCACGAAAAATGGTCTAGAGTCCAGCTGGTTCAGTGCTGTCCGGAGAACTTCGCGCTCGACGTCGTATTTGGGGACAGATACATAGGGTGTGGTCAATCGTTCCTGTGGTTCGGCAAGAGTCGCACATGGGCGTATCCCCATTCCCATACGGAACGAATATAGCCTTCGTAAATGCCACCTCGAGCCAGAAATTTTAGCCGGAGACTCCACGTGGCTAACGTTCGCGCCATCTTTGTTGTTGCCAGCAGGAAAGGTTGAGGACGCGAATAATACATAAGTCCATTTTTTAATATATTTTTCGCCTCCAAACCTCGCAGCTTCTCTCTATCTCTCTCTCTCTCTCCTTCTAAAACATGCACAAACCCTTTCCTGGGCTACCGCCTCGTGTGACGTCACCTGACAGTCTATACGTATATAGCCCAACGTCGAGGCTTCATGAACAGTCGAGGCGACGCCGGCGTCACTTTCACTCCCCGCCGGCATAGCTGCCGAAGCACGCCCGACACGAGAGGTCCGCGAGCGTGCGAGGCATCTTTACGGCGAGCGGAAGCGACAATTCTTCCCGTGGTACATACGCGCATGAATTTTAGCGACACATCAGTCGGCGTGGAATAATCGAGAAAAAAAAAAAGAAATAAAAAAGGACAGCCACAAATCGAGACAAACTGTGCGGAAAAATACCAAGAGAGAAAAAGAAAAGGAAACGAGGAACGAAGAAAGGAAGGAAGCATAGAGTTTGGAGAGTGTTCGGAGGGGATACCCACTCGGGGGCTGATTAAGCTCCACTGGTATTCGCGGCCGTATCTCAGCTGAACGGCGTGAGTTGTCTCGCTGCGTCTGAAACTGTGTACGCGCGTATTTCGTGCTTTCTTCTTTTTTTTTTTTCGTTTCCTTCAATTTATCGCTCGAGAAGCAGCCCGCGGGGACGCGTCATAGTATGAATTATTCGACGCTGCATTTCGCTCGTAAATCACGTCGACCTCACTCGCATATACACGATCACGCACAATGGTTTTGCCGGGAAGGTGTGTGTAGGCAGGAGGGGAGGGGGGAGGAGGAGGGGGGAGGAGGAGGGGGATCCATAAACATAGATTTCTAAAAGCCAGGACGCGTCGCTCGTGCGAACGACATTTTGTATTCCTTTCTATAACGTCTATAGACGGGGAGACCGCGCATGCTTGTTTTGACGGTCAGGATGCTTGTATACGTCCCCGTGCAACCAGCTAAGACGCTCACGGCGCGAGTCTTGTTCACTGTATTCTTCCCGTCTATATCCGCTGCTCGTTGTTTTATGATTTCCAACCTTCGGCATATTCGCAGCCCTATACACAGCGCTTTGTAAAACGCGCCACGATCGAACCATTTGTTTTCCCACGAGACCGATTGTCTGAGAGTCTTCGAGCTCTCGTGTTCCCACTGTCCCGCGGGGATGCGATTAAAAAAAAAAGATAATAAAGGTTGTAACGAACGGGAAGGTTCTTGTCGCGTCGTATTGGGGATATGCTCACAAATACTGACGCCGCTTTATGGAGTTCGACTTCTCTCGCGTCCAGACAGGATGCTATTGTTCTTTTTTTTGTTTTGCCTGCGTGCTACACGGCAACAAGGACGGCTTCGCGGATGAATATACACTGCCGTGAGAAGAGGCCGCACCAAGTACACGCGACTCCAGCGATCGACTACTCTCCTCCCCGGCTAGCGCCGAACAAGCGCTGATCCCAGCTAGCACGCAGGTCACAGCATATATACAACGCATCCCAGACCCACCACGAGAGCCACAGCAATTCGCGGTGTACGACGTCCATGCGCAAAGGTCCTGACACGTCACGTGTATATCGCTGTGACCTATCGCGTATCGAGCAGCGGTAAAACTCTCTAACAGCGCCAGTAATCCGACGGTCGCAGCCGGAACTACATTCCGTTGCGCAAGGATATGTGCGCCCCGTACCTTCGGTAGTGCTGCAAACCTTGACTTGCTCAAGCGTTCAACCGATATAGATCAAGCGTATAACGCACGCGTCCGGACACACGAAGAGCAATACTGACGGTGTCACCAGGAAGGGAAAAAAAGGGGGAAACAAGCCGGTTCATCAGCGCTGCTTCTTTCTGAGAATAACATAGAATACACGAAACGGTCGCTATTGAATGCCGTCACTTCCTCAGTGCACGGTAACAACAGCTGGGCTCGTCACGTATAGGGGGGATGTGCTTTTGTTGCGTGCCACGGTTCAACGTGGTACGTTTGGAGCCTCCAAGCACAATGCAATTTCTTCGATTTCTGTAAATCATTCACCGGGTATAGAACGCGTGATTTGGACTTTCTTATCAGTGCTTAGTCTTCGTGGCATGTCATCTTGCTGTTTCGTTCTTCTTTACTTCCCCTTCTTCTTATCTTTAGCTTTCCCTTCTATCCCCTCCTTCCTCGTTCCTAATTTCCCTCCATGTGTGTATGCATGTTTTCATATAATAATAGTAGTAATAGTAATAATAGTAATATTTATAATAATAATAATATTTGGGGTTTTACGTGCCAAAACCACTTTCTGATTATGAGGCACGCCGTAGTGGAGGACTCCGGAAATTTTGACCACCTGGGGTTCTTTAACGTGCACCTAAATCTAAGCACACGGGTGTTTTTGCATTTCGCCCCCATCGAAATGCGGCCGCCGTGGCCGGGATTCGATCCCGCGACCTCGTGCTCAGCAGCCCAACACCATAGCCACTGAGCAACCACGGCGTGTTAGTAATATTTATTGACACACATCCAAAAACAAAACAAAGAAACGGGCCTGTCTAAGTCTACGAGGGCTTGTGCGACTAGGCCCGGCAGAGTCGGTACAGCGATGTGGTTATATATTTACATAAAAAGTGAAAAGGTAGACATATACATAATAACACGTTTTTTTTCAACTTTGAGAAAAATGTTTGGTAGTATTACCCGTTAACAGACAATGACATAGTAATAATAATAATAATAATAATAATAATAATAATAATAATAATAATAATAATAATAATAATAATAATAATAATAATAATAATAATAATAATAATAATAATAATAATAATAATAATAATCAGCGCTCAGTGTACGCAAGACTCTGCGCCACATGCAGTTGTGTAAGAAATATGGCAGCGGTGTTTAGTGCGAACTGCCCTTGTTCATTTGTTCATAGCTCAGAAGCATCGATCTCCTCACCTGTTCTTTATTTAAGAAAAGAACACAAAACTGAGCAAAATGTCACTTGCTTGCTTCTTTCTCTGCTACAGACTAGAAGTTCGGAGTTGTAATTTATGTAATACAATATAGTTCAACTTAATAATATGCCATAGTTCTCTCGCCACCATTTAAGGAGTAATTACTTGAAGCTGAACAAAAATGGACTGACTGCGCAGATGTCAAGAGGTTGAAGCAATTAAGGAAGAGGAAGCACTTCCGCGGAAACCTGACACCTTGTGTGTGTGTGTGTGTGTGTGTGTGTGTGTACTGCAGCCTCGGTGAGGCTATTGAAGGAGTGGGATGAACAATAAACATACAAACGTTTGTAAATTAGCTTGTGTGAATTGTTTCAATGGTAGTGAACGGATGTTACCCGGTAATGAATTGCAGACTTCAATTGTTGATGGAAAAAAAAAAAACTGTGTTTAAGGTAATCAGTGCGGGCAAAAAATGGTTGAGATATTTAGAGCATGGTGACTCCTCGTACATGAGGGTTTGGAAAAAGTCAAATAGTTATCCAGAGAGGAGAGGCGAGGAGAATTGATTAGCATGTGAAGGAATTTTAGGAATTCAAGTTTGCAAGAGGAGTGAGACCAAGTAGGGGAAGAGAGTTAGACGGCGAAAATTTCTTGTCATATCTTCTACAAACAAAACGCACTGCCCCCTTTTTTTTTTTTGCACGGATTCTAGTTTTTTGACGTCGCAGTGTTTGTATGGATTCCATACAAAGCAGCCATACTCGAGGATGGGGCGAAAGAGGGTTTTATATGTAAGAAGTTTAGTTTCTTGAGGAGCAAGAGTACTTGAGGAGTACGATGTAAGTAACCTAGTCTTTTAAGGGCCTTGTTAGAGGCGACATCACCGTGTTTCGACCATGAAAAATCATGTGTTAGTAGGATACCTAAATATTTGTATTCTTGGACCCTATTTAAAGTAATATTGTTATAGGCATAGGAACAGAAGGAAGGGGATGAGCGTCGTGTAAAGGACATGGAGACAGTTTCGGAAAAGTTGATATTCATTTGCCATGCTTTGGACCAGTTACGGAATTTGGCAAGATAATTGTTAAGGACAACATGATCAGTAGGAGACTTAGTGGTATCATATAAAACGCAATCATCTGCAAAAAGGCGTATTTTAACTGAGGTGTGTACGGAGAGATCATTAATATGAAGCAGGAATAAAAAAGAACCCAGTACTGAGCCTTGGGGAACCCCTGATGAAACAGGCATCATGGGTGAGTTGGTAGAGTTGAAACATACGTACTGAGAACGCTGGGAAAGAAAGTCCGATATCCAGCAAACCAAAGATGCGTTTTAGTATAGCGAACAGCTTGTGCATAAGTTTAGGATGTGAGACAGTACGTGTCGAACGCCTTTGCAAAGTCTATAAATATAGTATCAATCCGGTCACCTATGTCTGAAGAGCTGCTGATGTCATGAACGAATTCTGTCAGTTGAGTTATAGTGCTAAGGCCAGGTCTAAAACCATGCTGGAAAGCGCATAAATTTTTTTTAGTTTCAAGAAATTCCATATAATCATGTATGGTCTAAAAAAAAAAAAGGAAAACACCCTGTACGGCGCATAAAAAATTATGTGATGCATGTGCGATCACGATCGGTACAACAAACCAAGCTATCGCTTACAAGCATGTCAACCAACGGTCGGTTCTACCGGGATTTTTTACCTATTTTACAACGTCTTTATTGTGACTACTGTTTTTTTCCCCGCTGCCAGCAGGACAAACGAGGGTAAGCGATTCAGATAGGGGAGGGTGTTCAAATGCAAGCGCAGACACAACACACAAGAAATTGACACCTCAGCACGCTCGAGTGACACTTGAAATTCATGCAAGCAGGACGGAAGCGAGGAATTCAAACCACGTAGTCACGTGCTTGATGACGTCACGCAGCCACCGGTCAAAATGTATCGCTCCTTTTAGGCGACTGAAACGGCTCAGTTTTTCATGCTTCTATGCCCGGTCGTGCAAGCCGTGTTTTCGCACGGCTGCCGTGGTTCAGTTATAGAGACCGAGATTCCGCAACATCACGTGGGCGCGCGCGTCACAGAAAAGGGGGTCGTTAAAGTTAGAGGTTGTCTCGTTTTGTTCGCGTTACATGTTAGATTTATTTTGAGTTGTAAGGGGGACGCTCGAGTATCTCGTGTCCCCTGCACGTACGACTTTCCCGCGTGACACAAAAGTGACGGTGGGAGCCGGTTGCACTATAGTTACGCAGCTACGACGAGAGATGGTGTGAGAGAGAGAGAGAGAGAGAGAGAGAGAGAGAGAGAGAGAGAGAGAGAGAGAGAGAGAGGCCATAAGGGAAATGCAGGGAGGTTAACCAGACTGAGCCTGTTAGGCTACCCTGTACTAGAAGGAGGAGACAAGTTCACAATCAAGCGTTCACCGCTAAATCAATCACAAGCAGTCATACAGGCTGGTGCATCTAAAAAAAATGAAGCGGTGCTTCTGTGGCTTTGTGCATAGCAGACACACGAGGCCACGGTCTCAAGACCTTCCCTTCTGTAACAGGCCTGTCATCTAGGTGCCCTCAAGCTGTCTCGAGAGGCAATCAGAGATGGTGCCATCGTTCCGATGTTGCTAGAAGGGCTTTAGTGGTGATGATTTATTGGCATCTCTATTGAAACGGTAGTCACCTGGCTTGGTTGAGTTAGTCAGGTATGATATACATGCTTTTCAGTCTAGAATTTTTTTCTAGAAATCTCCTTAATCTTTTCTCTCTTCCTCAAAACTTCTCTATCTACCTTGTACCACTACCTATGCCCGTAACGGATCCGGTCGGGTCAATCTCTTCCCTTCTTTTTTCCCACAAATACTCTAAACGCCTCTTGCTTATCTCGAGTGCTGACCATCT
This sequence comes from Dermacentor variabilis, assembly GCF_050947875.1. Classification (NCBI taxonomy): domain Eukaryota; kingdom Metazoa; phylum Arthropoda; class Arachnida; order Ixodida; family Ixodidae; genus Dermacentor; species Dermacentor variabilis. The sequence goes on from NC_134573.1 coordinate 142,750,058, forward strand.
GGTGCTCCCCTCCAAATTAAATCCAAGCGCTTCCGGAATGTGTGCGTGACCTGCGGGTTTCACTGGGTGAATCCCTTCGCATTCCATTACGACGTGCTGAGTGGGCTCCGGATTTTCGGCTGCAGCATACACGTGCCTCATCTAGTTGCGGATGTATGCTCCGGTACGTTTTTCACCTCAGGCAACCAGCTCGAGCCTCAAACAGCAAGGCACTTCCCCTCGTGTTATCGCACAAATTTTTCCTTCTGATTTCTTTCTTCTCGTTCTTTTTAAATATTCGTGGTCTTTTCCGTTTCCATTCGTTGCATACAATTAGCTGTCTCTGTTTCTCTCACTTTCTTTCTGTTACTCCTAGCTGGTTGTCTATTTACGCTTTCAATTACCCTGTATACCTGGCTGCCAACTTTCTTGACCTCTTCCTCCACACGGTGCCCACGCTTTTCAGGTACAGATACTCGTGCACTTTGGCCACCCGTTTATTTTGATCCATGTTATTGATAGATGTTCCTGATACGTGTTCCAGTTGCTGGGCGTGGTAGCTCCACTTGAAGGCGGGGTTAACTTGGGAGCGAGAGAGACTTTCTTCCGTCGTCACTCTCGTCGGTGCTGTTCGCAGGACTGTCCCACGAAATGCTTGCCTTCGGATTCGGAGAGCGGCGCCTGCGTTTGACAAACGCGATCACCCAGACGCGGTCCGGCGAGTCGGTGTCGGGCGCGGGCCACCAATATTCACTAGGCACCCTTGCGGGGTGATCCGAACTTCTTCGATGCCTTAGCGTCCCTCCATCGAGGAATCATCCCCCGTTTGCACTTCGGCTAGCTGACTTGTAAAAAAATGGAGCACTAAAAATGTCATTTTTTTTGTATATCCACACTATTGTGTGCTGTGCGCTTTGTTAGCGAGAGTATACTTCAGAGTCCACAGCACTTATTCTCGCCTTTGTAGTTATCTATGCCACACACACACACACACAAAAAAGATAAACACCCGGTCAAGTGCGAAGCCGTGACAAAGATAACTAACTTTGTTAATACACGCAGTGGCACTCGCGTTGTCTTGCGCAGTATCATGCATTATCAGTGGGTGAACACATTAGCAGAAGCGTGCTATAACGTGCTTTGAAGTGCGGACAAAGTCTTTTCTTCAACATTTTTTCTATGCTCTCTCTCTCTCTCTCTCTCTCTCTCTTCATTTTTTTTTTTTGCCGCTTGCTGTCGGCTTCGTTCAGCTTTTTTCACATCCCCATGGTGTGACATCATTGTCATGTTTCATCATTGAAGGACAAAAACAAGAAAATGCCAGAAAAGTCTCGCCGGGCGCTGCTGTCTGCTGCCATATATGCCGTCTTCGGAGTTCCGGTATCTCGGAAGCGGTAATGGTTGCACAAATAGGCTAAACACTCTCTAACGTAGCCGCTTTGGCTAAGAAGCCTACCGCATCCTTTAGCCGTGGAAGGACATTCACGTCAAAGAAAAGCTCCGACCGGCCGCACACAAATTTAATCTACACTCAACGTGTGCGGCGACGTTCAAAAGCGTGATTCAGGAGGACCTGTGGCGCGTCGGGGGCCTCGAATTTCGCGACACAACGGAAGTACGTATATAGAGATCGTGACACTTTTCTCAACGTGCCTTAAAGCGTTTTGAAAAGGAGCGCCTCGCTAGAGACTTGAAGCAGTACTTACGCGAGAGCGGAACGCGGCCGCCCCTGATTTGCGAGCACGCAGAGAAAGGAGAGGGGGAAGTGGCGGTCGCCTCCAGAATAGCCCATGTATCCACGGGCATACACAGAATGCTGCGCTGTATGCTGAATGGTTCGCGCATTTCGCGAGCGCTCCCAACTAAACAGAAAGCGTATAAAAGATGCGCGAATTCAACGGTTTCGGTAGCCTCAGTGGAGCGTCGCTATACACGGGCAAAAAAACCTCATTCTGCGCGTTGCAAGCGGTTGAATGAGCTACTTTATTCGTTGGACACAGTCGCAGCCTCTCGTCACGTTTCTGTGCGCCATGAAAAGCCTCAACGCAGTTTGCTTCAATTGACTAAAGAAAGAAAGCGAAAAAAAAAAAAACAAGAACGGTACTTTCGTCATGCTGGCTTGTTTAGTCGGACCCGCAAATGGTGGCTCAGTTTCGTATTGACATCACGAGGGGGAAATATGGCGCTGCGATCGTCCAGCTACAATGGGAACGATGGGCAGTGCATGGATTTCTCTAATCTTCTAGCTTACGGCTTGAGACGTTCTTCTTCATTTACTTACTACGCTTTACATTTCTGAATCGCTAGGCATTCATATTTCATTAAACGCACGAAGTCTTTTCCCACACGCGTAATCGTCGCGGAAAGCCTTAAAAGTCGTCTGAGGCCAGACGACATAGCACAAGACACAACAGAGGGGCCCTCGTTGAGCGGATGTAGTCCCCACTTCTTTTAGAGGGCCCCAAAATCACTGTAGTTTGTATTTGTCCTCATATAGATATATAATGCCACTTGAAGTCTTTGTTCCTAGCCGCGCAGTAGCATGGTGGCGACAGTGACACAACACGGCGACGAGGTAAATTCAATAGAACGAGCCGCAACCGTCTATTAGCGCGCCTGCAAACTGATACGCGGCGGGCCTGTCTTTCTGAAAACTAACTACACCACGTTCAATTAATCACACATTATCTGAAATCACACATTCTCGCGTGAGAAAAAAAGAAACGAAAAAAGAAAACGCGATAACAAAGCAGCGCAGCGAAAGATATAATCAAATCTAAGTGCCAGCTTAGGAGAAGGGGAAAGTCGTCTACGACGACTCTATATTGAACATCAAAAGAGCCTCTTTATATATCGCTACAGTCGGGCTAGCAACGATTCTACTTCACTCGAATCTGTTCGAATCCGCGCGGCCAGATTTTCTTACGACGACTATCCCTTCTAAAGGAGCGTGTCCGCGCTAAAGTCTCGAGCCAACTTCCGCGATTCAGATACAGAACGTGAAAATTGCAAGGCTTTTGCTTTTGGTATACCACAAACCCTATCAGTCATATGCTAGTAACTGCAATTTCGCTCGTCCGTCACCACTCATCGCGCATCCATAGCCAGAAAATCGCCATATCCACCGCCAGAGTGCAGTTCTGCACAGCTTAGGTCGTTCTTTGCCCGGCGAGCAAACAAATGGAATGATCTGCCCCCGAGAAATTTGTGAGCGACGTTAGAACAGCGCATTTCAAGGCCGCTACCGAAAGCATCTTTCTCCGCAAGACAAGACTACCCCTGATAGATAATACGCGTAGTAGGGGTACCTGAGGAATAAATAAACAAATAAATAAATAAATCCGACGCCAGCGAGACCACGCCGAAAAATAATTTACACCCTTAAAAGTGAAAACGGGTGTAAATATGTCTATAACTCACACCCTAAGGGTGTGAGTTATAGATACATTTACAGCTTTCTTTTCACTTTTAAGGGTGTAAATTATTTTGCAGTGCATCCGGGGCAGGGAGCAGAACGAGGTACCGCTCAGTTCAGCCCTCCGCACGAGCTGGTCTCAACCTTGTTCTCTCACGGGCCTGCTCTCCCTAAACAGTCTGCAGAGGGACTGCCTCGTCGACCTTCTCCCGCACGTAACGACGTTTCTTTTCTGTAAGGGCCCACTTAGATGTCCACGCGGTTCAGCGAGCTTCGCAGGAACAAAGCTGCTGGCATCGTACGTGGGCCACCATTTGTCTAGACGGAAATTGTTTCACCATCGGTATATGGCATGCCGGCGACGGCGGTGCCCTGGCGAAGGCAGTTTGAGGAGATAACGGTACGGGGAGACACCCAGTCGGCTGGTAAAACGAGAGATTAGGCAGGCAAGGCCTCCGTCGCTCCCGCAAGCTTGGTCTCCCCTTGCCCCAACGAACACCGCCGTGGCCGCAGACAAAAGAAAAAGGGGCGGGCGCCTGGACGTCGTTGCGAGCGTTAGAAATTGAATTGGTTACCAGCTGAGATCGAAAAAGAAGAAGAAAAGATGAGCACGCTCAAGGAGATCTGCTCTGGATTGCCCCTGGACCCGCTGCCTACGCCCAGGGCGAGAAACCCGGCATTGGCCCACGCTCCGGACAGGAACGTCCCGCTCACAGCGGAGGAGACAGAGGTGGGTCGTGACCTCGTGACATTCGCTTGTCGTGCCCTTACAAAAATGATGCATGATATTCAATTCCATCTGAACAGACATTCTATCGAAGGCAACAGAAAGTCCAATCGGAACACACGCATACCTACATAAATATTTTTGTGAGGGTACGTGAGACGCGCGACTAGAGACTATCTAAGAGCAAAGCCCTCCGAAAAATTAAGCAGAAAACGTTCTGTTACTGTACCTCCCATAACTATGTATCTTTGAAACTATGTTCGCTGACTTGTATTAATTTCAGGTTACTGTTTGCAACTGCTGCTAGTGTTACGGTGGCGAGAAGCCGTCCATTGCCTAAACGGTTGCTATTTATCACTCCTTGATGTACTTTGCGACATGAATAAACGTTGACTATCAAATCAAATAGTATACTTTATACAAATACACGCTTGGAATATCTAATTGAATAATGAAGAGTTTCGTGCTTTTAGAAATAGAAAAAAAAAACGACGCTCGTGAGCAAATGCAATAAAAAAATTTACCGGTTGAAGTACGTGAAAGAAGTTATATATATTACAGTTCGTTTCCTTCAATACATGCAATCCTATTCACGATTCTGTCCAGCAGAAATGGATGAATGAATAAATGACCTGAATGAGAAAATGACTGTTCCGCTGACCGCAGAGGAGACGAAGGTCAGTCGTGACCTCGTGACTTTCATCTGCCATTTATGAGATGCGCGACTATGGGTGTAAGAAGCGTGAAATTTTCTCGGATGAAATGGATAACCGGTCTTGAGATGATACGGACTTTTAATATACAGCGGAATAACGGAGATTTTCCATTTTCTAAATGTATCAAAAGAAGCAGGTGGTCAACTGCGATAAAGAGATTGCTCTAAACCGTAAAAAACAATTATTTTCGTTTCCATCAATGTACGCGATGTTATTTGCAATTCCGATCAGCCGGGGAACCTGCGAATGAGCAAGAAGTGAAAACTCGACAGAGTTACTTGACGCGGTGACATTAATTTGTCATTCTGAGACGTGACTATAGGGGCTTCCAAATAGCGAAATTTTCGATGCAAACCAATACAAAAAGTTCGGGAAACAAACACAGCCTTTTAATGTCGATTTTTATGGTGTATATATTTTTTCTGATTTGAAATTAGAAAAAAAGAAGCATAGAAGGAGAGGGAGTAAAGAAAGAAGGGTTGCATTAACTTTTATTCTCCACAAATAACGCGATTTGCAAGCCTGGATAAATGTTAATAAGCAAAAGAAGCGACTGGCCAGCTGTGTTCACCAGCAGCTGATGGACATTTTGTATAGGCTGTTTTTCATAACTCCCACTGATTAGTGGGTATGATCTGGCGCTGCTTAGCGCTAGGTCGCGGGATCAAATCCCGATCGAGGCGGCCGGGATTTTAATTCATTTTCTCATATCACCCGTGCGCCGATAAAAGTAGATTATCTTACATTCGGTCACAACTGAATTTTCGAAGAAATCAAATGTGGAATCCTCGAATCGAGTATGCTTCGATTCTTAACAAAAGTATTCGAATTGTGTTCGAAATATCACACACCTCTCGAAAGGAACACACGCTGCACGTACGGTGAACTATGCTGCATAACGGAGGCATGCAACCCGAAAAAAGGGGAGTCTGAATCGAAACGGAAAAAAGCAGGAAGTTGTAGCAGAGGTACACAGGACACATCTGTGCAGTTTAGTTGAACCTTCAATGGTGCGGAACACCGTGCTTCGTATAGGGGAGAGGAACCGTGTCCTCACATCAAGAACAAATTAAGAGTTAGTAAGAATTGTTACTGCGAGAGTTGGTACATCTTATGACAGCCCGAAGAGCGCAGATGCACGCACATGCAATTCATTTTGCTGTCTTTTTTTTTTTTGTGCGCTATACATTGCATGCGCATGAGTTCGCGCCCAAGCCATCAATAAATTAAGCATTGGCACCTTTTTCTTTTTCTTTTTTTTGTTAAGACAAAGGTTTCTTTGCCTGTTCCTCAGGAAGGCATATAAGCAATAATTTAGAATGAAATTAAGAAATAAACTTGTTCAGCGTACGCCCAAAAGACACTAAATTGTTCTAAGCTGGTAACATTACTGCAATGAAGACCCACTTGGCAGAAAAGCATTGCTAATTGAAAATGAGGAACAAGCTTCCCCGTTTCCTTTTTTTTTTTTTTTTTGGAATTCGCGCCTCTATTGCGACAGTCGCGATGTCACAGTGACGGCATCGATTTCGCAGCATTTGTGTGTACTTGAGTCTTTTTTCTTTATGAGGCAGATGTTGGACCGCATAGCTGCATTTACTGAATGAATATCTAGGTCTATTATGATGTCGATTCTTTTTTTTTTTATCTAGGAGAATACGCAAGGCTCATGCACGTGCAAGCTGACTATCGCGGTTTCGTGACGCATCGAAGAGTAAGCTCTCAAATAGCAACGGTACGCTTAAACGCGAGATGACCGGACACTGACGTCACGTGTGCTTGCCCAAAATAACGTGGGGCAGTGTCGCCATTTTTCACTAAAGAAGAGAACGCTCTGCACGCGGAATTTTCAAACGAGGCTGAACAGTTCGATAATTACCATCCAGGTCCATTCAGGTGCTCGCATAACAGTCGTCAGCTCTGCGACACGAATAGGGTCGTCGTCATCATCGTCGTAATAATAATAATAATAATAATAATAATAATAATAATCGCGATAATTATAAAAAAACGATGAGATTCATAGCGGCTCCCCAGCGTGGACCTCCGAGATTACAGGTGACCGTCGCGAGCTGAAAATCGCAGGTCATTGTCAGGACTGTTACATAATCACCAAGTACAAGCGTCGTCCGCTTAGGTGCTATTTAAGTTCTATTGATAAGAAAATTAGACAGTTATGAGTCCTGCAACTTTGCTGATATTGCTTCAGTAGTGCACGCTTCTCATTTATAGCCAATTTAGGCAAACTAGAATTTCACTGCAGTTGGATTTTAACTGCCATTCCAATGTTCTCCTCCAGGCATAAAAAAATGATAAAAAAAAGTTCTGTCGATATGAGATTAAGTCAAGGAATGCTACATGTACCACTGCATGATCCATTAACCTTAAAGAGCAGCGGCCTAGCTCACAAACGCGTTTTATTTTGCCTTTTGTTATTTTTTTTTCAGACCGCCATCAAGAATGCGCTGCGGTATTTTCCTGCGAGGCTTCACGCTCAGCTTGCGCCGGAGTTCGTGCGAGAGCTGTCGGATTACGGACACGTCTACATGTACCGCTTCGTTCCCAGCATTGCCATGAAGTGAGTCATCCAATATATCCAACAGAGTAAAGCGTGCGCTACATCGTTGTCGTGCCATATAGAAGAGAGAAAAAAAAACAAGAAAAAAAAATACGATGCGCCTCTGTTTTCAACAGAATATTGTACCTCTTTTGCATTCTTTCGCAGGCCCGGTGGTTTGAACCCCGATTCTGGGTGCGCAAACTCTAAAACTCCCTAATATTTGGTAATCCTTCGCACAATCTTACTGGTGAGAAAGAAAGATATTCAATGGGTGATGGAGACGTCTGCATGATCATACGCCTGGCAGACTGCTCCAGAACACTCACTCACTCACTCACTCACTCACTCACTCACTCACTCACTCACTCACTCACTCACTCACTCACTCACTCACTCACTCACTCACTCACTCACTCACTCACTCACTCACTCACTCACTCACTCACTCACTCACTCACTCACTCACTCACTCACTCACTCACCCACTCACTCACTCACTCACTCACCCACTCGCTCACTCACTCGCTCGCTCGCTCGCTCACTCACTCACTCACTCACTCACTCACTCTATCACTCACTCACTCACTCACTCACTCACTCACTCACTCACTCACTCACTCACTCACTCACTCACTCACTCGTTGTGGCACATTATTTCTCTGGAGATTCGGATACGTACATGCACATGTCTGTGTACGTACTTGAAGCATCAAGACGTTCATCGCCTAGTCATTTTCGGGAGTTTTCCTGCGCCAGTCGTCCCTAAATCTCTGCTCCTTCTTGTTGAACACCATCAAAGCAGGAGAAAGACGCCTTTCCGCGTACTACTTTTGCCATAACCGTGCTTTTCGCCGCCTCCGCTGCGGAGCTGTCAATCAATGCTCATGAAACAGGCGGATGCAGCGCGAGTTGCGAAGATCAGATAAGATAGTGGTGATGGAAGAGATTAGGTCAGCGAAGAGGGCAGGGTCGGAAGCTACCTAACCTCTCCTGAATAACTGAACTCTCCCTGCATCTACCTTTTCCTTCGTCAAAACACCGCGTGGCTGACACATGGTGCCGCGACTCAAGATCAACAACTTTTCGTTGCATTAGTCGAACACTAACAACTAACAAACAATTGTACACATGATCGCAATGAAGTTTTGTCTCCGCCCCCCTCCGCCCGCTCTCCATCCCTCAAGTCACCTAAAGGCTTCTGTCCGGAATATCGGTGTCAGCGTCCATAATGAAACAGAACAACAACGACCATTTCTTGTTACACTTGTCTCTAAATCGAGTGAGCTGTCCTTACTCGTGCGATAAATTCAAGAGGGTGAAAGCTCCGACGCGCAAGCAACGCACTCGTTAACGGATGCAGCACGGTGACACGACCCAATCAATCCACTTCGCCGCCATGCTTTGTGGCTAGCTTCGCCACTAGGCTATAATGTATAGTGGCGAAGCTCACGCAGGCAGCGTGAATTCATGCTGGTTTGCTTGCTGCATGCCGTACCACAGCCCTTTTCAAGCACACAGGAAATCTTAAATCACAACAGTGCCAAGAGGTCTCGGTGATCACTTTTTAAAGTTCCCGTTCGAGTCACTTTTTTCTTAACGAGTCATATGCATTGAAGCGCCCAGCCTGGCGCATCCGCCATATCACAGGGAACGCGAAATTACAAGGTGAAGCGGAGAAGTCAACGTGGATACCTTATTGAGGTGAAAAGAACAGAACTCAGCGAACAAGACATTATTTTTTGCAAAACCAGGAAGGAAGGAAGGAAGGAAAAAGTAGAGAAGGAAAGGCAGGGAGGTTAACCAGTTTAGCGTAACCGGCTTGCTACCCTACACATGGGAGAGGGATGGGTGCGATGAAAGATGGGGAAGGGGGAGAGAGAGAGAGAGCACATAGCACA